>NC_091197.1:4103226-4138226 GCF_040958095.1 Procambarus clarkii | reverse complement strand
CCAAGCCTTTCCTAGTGAATGAGCAAAATATCTCTCTTCAGAGCACATTTACAGGGGCTGTCAGAGGCAGTTCAAGTCGTTACACGCACCGCTTGGTGCCTGCAAATTGCAGAATATGACTGTAGCAAACTTTTTAATTTTACAACACCAACCACTTGGTAAACTCATGATCAGTTTACCGTTTTCTTAGATATCGCAAAGCAAAAAAAAAAAAAAATCTTTAATATCCGTAGTTTCTGAAGAGATCGCAATGCCTTCGTTCGCTGAGAGTCACAGTTTGATAGAACAGGCTTTAATCTTGTTGCATATATTGCAACAGAGATAATTGTAATTATATCCAAATTGCATTTTCCCTCTTACGGTCGTACATATCCTTGTTGAATGTCGTGACTTGCGGGACGAGTGTGTGTGTCTTGCTTTCCGACCGTCCCTCGCGGTCACTTGTCCCTCGATAGAATTCTTGGCGATACTTTTGATATCGTTCGCCTTATGTGTTTCTGTTCTCGTATTGGCATCCTTGGTGATATTTAGCGCCCTCTGATTATCCCACACATTTGATGGTGCTACATAGCCTTCCCGGTTTGGTGCCTTCTTTTGATAATTACTTGTAATTATGTACGTCGAGTAAATGCTCGTCAAACACCGTTCCGATCTGTAATGATTATATTGCACATAATGTTGGTGCTGCAGCTACAATGAGTGAGCAATTCAAACATCTGTTGAACTAATTAATGAGAGTGTTCATTATTATGAGTGATCATACAATGCAACATTCGTGAACCAACCGGATGTTCTTCCTCCTGTCCCACTAAACCTTCTCCTGTCGTTCTTCTGTCCCAAAGCTTTTTCCACTGTCCTAAAGCTTCTTTCACTGTTCCAAAGCTTCTTACACTGTCCCAAAGCTTCTTACACTGTTCCAAAGCTTGTATCAATGTCCCAAAGCTTCTTTCACTATCCCAAAGCTTCTTACACTGTCCCAAAGCTTCTTTCACTGTTCCAAAGCTTCTTTCACTGTTCCAAAGCTTATTTCACTGTCCCAAAGCTTCTTTCACTGTTCCAAAGCTTCTTTCACTGTGCCAAAACTTTTTCCACTGTCCCAAAGCTTCTTTCACTGTTCCAAAGCTTGTATCACTGTCCAAAAGCTTCTTTCACTATCCCAAAGCTTCTTACACTGTCCCAAAGCTTCTTTCACTGTTCCAAAGCTTCTTTCACTGTTACAAAGCTTCTTTAACTGTCCCAAAGCTTCTTTCACTGTTCCAAAGCTTCTTTCACTGTGCCAAAACTTTTTCCACTGTCCCAAAGCTTCTTTCACTGTTCCAAAGCTTGTATCACTGTCCAAAAGCTTCTTTCACTATCCCAAAGCTTCTTACACTGTCCCAAAGCTTCTTTCACTGTTCCAAAGCTTCTTTCACTATTACAAAGCTTTTTTAACTGTCCCAAAGCTTCTTTCACTGTTCCAAAGCTTATTTCACTGTTCCAAAGCTTATTTCACTGTCCTAAAGCTTCTTTCACTGTTTCAAATCAATTTTCCCTCTCCCACACTCCGAAGGGAGTTCTCAATACCACTCGCGGGGAACCAGACTTAGCTTCTATAGAGATCTCGGAGGGCCACGTCGACGTGTGTGCCAACTTTAAGATCGCTCACGGAACTGACTCCAAAGATTCGACTCACTCCTTGAGAAGATGAGTTCCTTGATTAACATTGGAAGTGAAATTGGTTCAAATACGTCTTAAATTACACCCCACACGACCTAAAACCTACACCGGCCTTCACTACACGCGGCCTACACCACATACGACCTACACTACACACAACCTACACCACACGAGGCCTACAGCACACGCGGCCTACAGCACACACGGCCTACACCACACACGACCGACACCACACACGACCTACACCACACACACGACCTACACCACACACACGACCTACACCACACACGACCTACAGCACACACACGACCTACACCACACACACGACCTACACCACACACACGACCTACACCACACACACGACCTACACCACACACACGACCTACACCACACACGACCTACACCACACACACGACCTACACCACACACACGACCTACACCCCACACACGACCTACACCACACACGACCTACACCACACACACGACCTACACCACACACACGACCTACACCCCACACACGACCTACACCACACACACGACCTACACCTCACACGACCTACACCACACACGACCTACACCACACAAGACCTACACCACACACGGCCTACACCACACAAGACCTACACCACACACGGCCTACACCACACACGACCTACACCACACACGGCCTACACCACACACGACCTACACCACACACGGCCTACACCACTCACGACCTACACAATACACGACCTACACCTCACACGACCTACACCCCACACACGACCTACACCACACACGACCTACACCACACAAGACCTACACCACACACGACCTACACCCCACACACGACCTACACCCCACACACGACCTACACCACACACGACCTACACCACACACACGACCTACACCTCACACGACCTACACCACACACGGCCTACACCACTCACGACCTACACAATACACGACCTACACCACACACGACCTACACCACACACGGCCTACACCACTCACGACCTACACAATACACGGCCTACACAATACACGACCAACACCACACACGACCTACACCACACACATGGCCTACACCACACACAACCTACACCACACGCAACCTACACCACACACGGCCTACACCACACACGACCTACACTACACACGACCTACACCACACACGATGTACACCACACACACGGCCTATGTAACACGGGTAGTGTTACTCGACTCATCTTTCCTTCTTCTCCCCCTCTACCCGTATTCTTACTATTTTTATTCTCTACAAGGGACTCCAAAACTTTTACTAAAGCCGACTCCACGCCACGTGGTCCTAAGACGATTGACCGACTTAGGATTCTACAACCCGTATGACGTGACAGACTTTGAGCAAAACCCTAGAGTCGCCTCCGCCGCCACCACCAGACCAGTAACACAGAGCAATGATCGAGGTCTGGATCGATCATGCTAATTAATCAACATTGGGGCTTGATCCCCACTAGTAACCGATGACCTTGGAAACTTAGAGTGTGAAATTAATTACACGGGAATGATGAATTCCGATTCGATGTTAGAATCGGCGCCCAATTCAACTCTGCCTCGTGTGGACCACGTGACCAGGACAAGTTCATATACTGTACATATAACAAACACATGGAAATAATAAAAATGCGATTTATTAACTAATTAATTTATTAAAAGAAAAACTAAAACAAAATCTAAACATGTTCACTCCCTGTCACTTTAACACTCCCTACTTGACCTGAACGGCAATGAATTGACTATCCCTATAAGGACTCATAAAGCAACTCTACCTTGGGCGACCAGCTTGGGCTGGTCTTGGGAGAGAGGTAAGATGGTTGACCTCTCCCAGTTGATCTGGAGTTCACACTGATCTCTCCTCGTCTGGTCTTCCCCAGACTAGAGCATTGTATTATTCCGCATCGCTTACCAAGTTACTTAGCCAGGTTTAAGTTATAACAATTAACCTCTGTTGTACTTAATTGATCCAGACTGGTTGAATTATTTTACTGAAGTTAAATTACACAAGCATCTAACGGCAGAGCTGTTCCCGATCACCAAAATGGTTACTTGAACTTTGAGAAATAGTAGACATGTCAACACTGATGACCTATGACCGCCGGTCACTCGCGCCTTACAACTTAGATCTGATTCGTGACGTCACTGATGGTGACTTAACTCAATAATTAGAATACTCTTGATATTGTACCCAGTACTATTATACAATACAATTTTAATACAAAATGAATAAAGGCTAATTTCTCTAAATTACTGAATACTATAGAATGGTTCATTATACGAAGCTATGAACAAGGCGTCGATTATTTTCACCGCGAATTCCCTAGGGGTCAGGTCCCGGGTCACCACGCGGGCCCAGCTTCCCATTCTCTTTTGTCGATAAACCACTCTTGGATAATTCTTACAACCAGCCTAGTTTGTTACACCTACACAATACACGACCTACACCACACACGACCTACACCACACACGACCTACACCACACACGACCTACACCACACACGACCTACACCACACACGACCTACACCACACACGACCTACACCACACACACGACCTACACCACACACAACCTACACCACACACACGACCTACACCACACACACGACCTACACCACACACGACCTACAACACACACGACCTACAACACACACAACCTACACCAAACACGACCTACACCACACACACGAGCTACACCACACACACGAGCTACACCAGACACACGACCTACACCACACACGACCCACACCACACACACGACCTACAACACACACAACCTACACCAAACACGACCTACACCACACACGACCTACACCACACACACGAGCTACACCAGACACACGACCTACACCACACACGACCCACACCACACACGACCCACACCACACACACGACCTACACAATACACGGCCTACACCACACACATGACCTACACCACACATGACATACACCTACACACATTTATTTCCCTATGTATATATCTCTGCGTATATATTACCATTTGTATATTTTTCCATGTGTATATATTCCCTAGTGTAAATATCCTCTGTGTGTATATTCCCCTGTGTATGTATTTCCTTGAATATATATTCCCTGGTGTATATATTCCCCTATGTATACATTTCCCTGTTCATATATTCCGCTGTTCATAATTTTCCCTGTGTATTTCTTTGAGTATACATTCCCATGTATGTATACATTCCCCCTTGTATATATTGCCCCTTGTGTATTTACTCCCATGTGTATATATTCCCGTGTGTATATATTCTCAGTTCCCAGTAGGATAAAATAAATCCTTTCATCGTAATTTCAATCAACATCGCATAGATTCCAATCCTAATGGCTTCCTAAATATGGGTCCGAGCTCTTGAATATCAAGGTGATCAGGATTGAATAGCCTTACCGAGTTATCTGATCCTCTTTACCATCTGCCCAGTGCCCCCCCCCCCCACACCTCTAGGCCTATAGAGCTCTTTTCATCTACCTATATAAGTGAGAAGTACAGATTCCATAGGTCTAATAAATTTGCTTCATTTAATATTAATAGTGATTATTTTGTGATTATTTTTTTTATTTCAGGGCAGAACACCATCCCACTGAGTCACTGTAAGTATGGTGAATGGTTGTTACTGTGAATATGGTACAGTTAATTACGGTACAAATGGTTCCATTAACCCCTTCATTGTAAACAAAAACAGTGCCATTAGCATCCGTCATTGTAATATAGGGTAACTCAAATCACTCGGAACAGCTTTGATGATCACCGCTACATAGCGTACAGCTTCAGCTACAAGCGTAGTTGTACTAGAGAGGGTTGTGGCGTGGTTGTACTAGAGAGGGGTTGTGGTGTAGTTGTACTAGAGAGGGTTGTGGCGTAGTTGTACTAGAGAGGGTTGTGGCGTAGTTGTACTAGAGAGGGTTGTGGCGTAGTTGTACTAGAGAGGGTTGTGACGTAGTTGTACTAGAGAGGGTTGTGGCGTAGTTGTACTAGAGAGGGTTGTGGCGTAGTTGTACTAGAGAGGGTTGTGACGTAGTTGTACTAGAGAGGGTTGTGGCGTAGTTGTACTAGAGAGGGTTGTGACGTAGTTGTACTAGAGAGGGTTGTGACGTAGTTGTACTAGAGAGGGTTGTGGTGTAGTTGTACTAGAGAGGGTTGTGGCGTAGTTGTACTAGAGAGGGTTGTGGCGTAGTTGTACTAGAGAGGGTTGTGGTGTAGTTGTACTAGAGAGGGTTGTGACGTAGTTGTACTAGAGAGGGTTGTGGTGTAGTTGTACTAGAGAGGGTTGTGACGTAGTTGTACTAGAGAGGGTTGTGACGTAGTTGTACTAGAGAGGGTTGTGACGTAGTTGTACTAGAGAGGGTTGTGGCGTAGTTGTACTAGAGAGGGTTGTGGTGTAGTTGTACTAGAGAGGGTTGTGGCGTAGTTGTACTAGAGAGGGTTGTGACGTAGTTGTACTAGAGAGGGTTGTGGTGTAGTTGTACTAGAGAGGGTTGTGGCGTAGTTGTACTAGAGAGGGTTGTGGCGTAGTTGTACTAGAGAGGGTTGTGACGTAGTTGTACTAGAGAGGGTTGTGGTGTAGTTGTACTAGAGAGGGTTGTGACGTAGTTGTACTAGAGAGGGTTGTGACGTAGTTGTACTAGAGAGGGTTGTGGCGTAGTTGTACTAGAGAGGGTTGTGGCGTAGTTGTACTAGAGAGGGTTGTGGCGTAGTTGTACTAGAGAGTACAAGAGTGTTGTACTAGAGAGAGTGTTTGGGGTACCTAGGGGCTACTCCATGAGTACCATGACCCAAGTCTGGTAAGATATGCAAAATGTTATTGCTTCCATAAAGCTGAGTAGAGCTCCTGGGCCCCGCCTGCTCACCTTAAGTGCAGTTGGAATGGCATCAGGCGAGGGTTCGGTAGTGTGTTATGCATCACTCGGGACAAGGGCAAAAGAAACTTTGATATTAAAGACGGTAACTGTGTAAATCTAGAGCTCAATCGTGCTCAATTTTGTTAGGTTCATTGACTCTTCCATTAGATTTCATAATGGAATAAAATATTTGGAAACAATTTAAGATCATAGGAATTAAGTAAACTGTAACAGGCTTATTAGCCCATACGAGGCAGCTTCTATTTATATTCTTCCAAACTTATTCATACATGTCTATCCTACGCTTGAATCAACCCAGTGATTCTACGTCTATTATGGTACCCGGTAATTTATTCTACAAATGAATATAGACCTATTTCCGGACCAGTATTTACCCAGGTCGTTCGTAAATCTAAACTTATTCAATTGACATCCACTATTTAATTTTCTGAACTAGCTCGTGAAAAAGTGGACTCTGAACCCATTAAAAAAGTATTCAGGCTTGTAATAAAGCGTCCAACTATTGCAGTATTGACTGTTGTGTGGCGGTAAGCACACGCGGCTCGTGAGCGAGAGCTCTGGGTTCCGATCCTAGGTAAGGACGGTTCGTCCTAGCACGGTTCGTGCGTCCTAGCACACTGAGCCCGGTTCGTCCTAGTGCACCCAATAGTATTTGAGGGACCTGGATGTAAGCCAATCACTGGATCGTGTTCTGGATGCGACATGATAGGGAATAATCTGAGTGGTTCAGTCACCTCGTGTGGGACCTAATTCCAAACACCAACAGGACTGTCTTAAAGCTAGGGGATGATGATGAGTATTTTTGCTTCTTGTTTCGTTGCAAGAACCTTGCTTCTTGTATTTCTCTTTCAGTTCGTAGTTCTAATATGTCTCCTCGTATTGTTCCTTCCTTGCCCCCGTGGAGGGTCCCCCTCCCAAAATTTTGAACATCCTTGACCCGCATCACTACAGCTTTTACTCCTCCTACGGTTCTGAAACGCCTTTTCCTTGAGCACTTTTCTTCTCACTCTCGCTCCGTTTCCATCTTCACCGATGGGTCTAAGTCTGTTGACGGTGTGGGCTACTCTGTTGTTTTTCCTGATCGCACTTATATGTGTCGCCTCCCTCCGGAGACTAGCATCTTCACAGCAGAACTTTATGCTATTCTCTATGCTCTTCGTCTCCTACTTTCTCGTTGTCCTTTCTCTTTTGTGGTTGTAGTTGACTCTCGTAGTGCCCTCATGGCTCTCGGGTCCTTTAATCCAGTCCATCCCGTGGTCGTCGAGATTCAACATTGGCTGTTTCTTATCTCTAGTAAATTTAAATCCGTGGAGTTTTGCTGAGTTCCCAGCCATGTTGGTGTTTCTTTCAATGAGCGTGCGGATGCTGCTGCTAGAGAAGCTATCCGCGCTTGTCCCGTCTCCCGTAAAGGTATTCCTTATTCCGACTTTTACCCGGTTATTCTTTCCTTCATCCTTGCCCGTTGGCAGGGTTGTTGGTCTTCTGATGTTGGTAACAAACTGCGTACTCTTAAGTGTAGTGTGTCCCCGTGGCCTTCCTCCTACTACCGTAACCGGCGATGGGAAACGGCTCTGATGAGGTTGCGTCTTAGCCATACACGCTTAACTCATGGTCACTTAACGGAGCGCCGCCCTGCTCCTTATTGTCCAATTGCATTGTCCCTCTTACGGTCGTGCATATTCTTGTTGAAAGTCCTGATTTCCAGGACGAGCGTGCTTTGCGACCGTCCCTCGCGGTTGCTTGTCCCTCGATAGAATTCTTAGTGAATCGGATGCTTTTGATATCGTTCGCCTTATGCGTTTTTGTTCTTGTATTGGCATCCTTGGTGATATTTAGCGCCCTCTGATTATTTTGCACATTTGATGGTGCTACATAGCCTTCCCAGTTTGGTGCCTTCTTTTGATAATTACTTACTTGCTTCTTGTATGATCTGCGTTCGATACCCGATGGTTCAAACTCTTAGACACCTTTCCTCTGATCCTTTCTTTTAACCAGCTCTTAGTCTGTCCTATATCCTTCCTAATTGCTATTCATTCATTTTGGCTTTGCGTTTTCTCCTGACAATTGCTTTATCTTGCAGGAAGTTAGAGAGTGAAAGCAAAGGATCCATTATAACCCTATCCAGCTCGAGCAAATATAACTTTAATCAACCAGAGCTTGAAAGCACTGAATGTCCTAAGTTAGATTTGAATGATAAGTTTCGAAGTGATAGTTAACTATTATTGATTAATCGTCCACCCCCCCACCCCCCCACCCTCCAATAAGGGCAAATTGATGACCAGCATCATCAACAGTGACTCATCGGGGAACCCCTGGATATTGTAGTCACTAAGCTCACTCACCAGAGCCCAACACCTTAAGCCTCCCAAGCCTGCAGGATGCCCACTACTACTATAAGGCAGGCACAGCATCTTAATTCCCCCCCCCCCAAACCCCCCTCCCTGGTTTTTCTAGTAAAATGACGGTGATATGACAGTGACATGACATATTTTGGAAATTGTTAACGCGTTGGATCGACGTTAACTGAACGTCCCTCGAGCGCTTTTCGACACCGGGTAAACATGATATTCTTCATGGCTCAAAGAATCACTGCAACACTCAACAATAATTCAACATTGCTTCTCAACATGGGAGGATATATATATGCACATACATATACATATGTTTGGGTATATCTACATACAGGAAGGGTATACATATGCACCTCGTTGGGCACGCTTCCGAGGAACCATTTTGGGTATAACAACGGGTCGAAGGGCATACTATTTGCTTATGCCCTGAAAGGGGTTTAAACCGTGTTTAGACATCATTCATGCCTTCCCAGTCAGAAATGAGAGCGGCGGACCTTATATCCGGTCAGACCAATCCTATAATCTCACAATCAATCGCATTGAAGTTGTGGTACGACTGCAATGCGCTAAATAATTACACACAATCGTAGCGGGAACAGTAGCACAATTCTCACGACTTCAGAATGAACCAATTTCAACACAGACCAGATGTTTACACTGTTATGGATGTTGTAGATGCTGTGGGTGTTGTAGATGTTGTAGATGCTGTGAATGTTGTGGAGGCTGTAGATGCTGTGGATGTTGTAGCTGTTGTGGATGTTGTAGATGCTGTGGATGTTGTGGAGGCTGTAGATGCTGTGGATGTTGTAGCTGTTGTGGGTGTTGTAGATGCTGTGGATGTTGTGGAGGCTGTAGATGCTGTGGGTGTTGTAGATGCTGTGGATGTTGTAGATGCTGTGGATGTTGTGGAGGCTGTAGATGCTGTGGGTGTTGTAGATGCTGTGGATGTTGTAGATGCTGTGGATGTTGTAGATGCTGTAGATGTTGTAGATGCTGTGGATGTTGTAGATGCTGTAGATGCTGTGGGTGTAGTAGATGCTGTGGGTCTTGTAGATGTTGTGGGTGTTGTAGCTGCTGTGGATGTTGTAGATGCTGTGAATGTTGTGGAGGCTGTAGATGCTGTGGGTGTTGTAGATGCTGTCGGTGTTGTAGCTGTTGTGGATGTTGCAGATGCTTTGGATGTTGTAGATGCTGTGGATGTTGTAGATGCTGTGGATGTTGTAGATGCTGTGGATGTTGTAGAAGTTGAGGATGTTGTAGCTATTGTGGATGTTGTAGATGCTGTGGATGTTGTGGATGGTGTGGATGGTGTGGATGTTGTTGTTGTTGTAAGAGGAACCATTAAGATGGGACAATGTTGCAAGGTAAAACTCCAAAAGATATTGTTTAAGATGCAGATTATTCTCCAGTATACACAATACTGACGTCTCCTGGACCATGAATTTACAGCAAATAGAAAATTTATCTCCAACAATAAAGATATTTTTTACGACACTAAAACTCCTCCTCTTCGATAAATCTTTAAGGCGGTTCTGAATTGACGAGACATGATGCTATATTTACACACCCATTACCGCAGCCAGTCCTCATCAATAAAGGCTAAATGCTGGTTAATCCAACCGCCAACGTTTCTGCTTAGGAATGTAAAACTCTTTTTACATGATTCACAGCTAACGATGTTCATTCATTTTGAACACACAACGTCAAACTTCACGACTGTTCCCTTTGGGTCAACTGCGGCTGCTTGGATGAGCATAGCCTGATGGGCCTTGTGTCGGTCTGTATATAGCAACGGGCCCGTTTCTTGCGGGTCTGCGTTCGATCCTCGATGGTTCAAGGGGTTGGGTATGGTTCTATCCCTTGTAATGCTTTGGGGGCAATATTTTGAATTGACGTTTTATGATAATGGCATTCGTGACTAATAAGAAGTAATATATTTAATATATTGACGTCATCTGATCAATTGGGCTGTGATTCGTTCATCAGACTACGAGCAGCGGCGTCTAGGAGACGTGTTGATCAAACTATGAACCAAAACGTTCTGGTCCGAGATCGAGCCTCGGGGACGTTGCTCCTCAGGACGACCTTTAGGTAATGTCAAGCTGTTTGACATGACTGACATGGAAGATGTGACGTGTTGTCATCACTTGTGGAAAGCTGTTTTTTTAAGAGAAGAATTATACTGATGTTAACTGCTGAGAGCTTTGCTGATTTACAGGAGAAAGTCTATTTTTGTAACTGCGAAATCTGTCTATATATATATATATATATATATATATATATATATATATATATATATATATATATATATATATATATATATATATATATATATTATTAAATATGACCGAAAAAGTAAGATTAATAATTCTAACACGAATTTTCTCAATCTTTCGTACATTTCTTTTCACTGTTGGAGGTAAATCAAAAATCAATTCTCCAAAATTCATTTTTATTTCTAGTCTGACGCGACACGAGCGCGTTTCGTAAAACTTATTACATTTTCAAAGACTTTAGTTTACAAATACACAACTGAATAGAACTTACACATCTCCGATTTTATATCTACATTTGAGTGAGGTGGATGGGGTGAGGTGGCATTAATAGGGTATTAATTTCATCAACACAAGACAGAACAAGAGGTGGCATTAATATGCATAAGCAACAGGGCTCCATTAAGGAACATATAATCTCTTCCCACAACCAAACCATCGCCAGAGAAATCCTAGTAAACAACACAGAAATCATCGATAGATACAGCGATAGCAGGCGGCTTGACGTTTGCGAGGCACTACACATCAAGAAGTCAACACCAGCAATCAACAGCCAATTAATGCACAACTATATTCTACCCACCTCAAGACTCCGCTCCAATATAGAAGCATCAAGAAATATGGACCAATAGGCTTTCTACAAACACTTCTATTCAATACCCATTGTTTCGTGTTCTGTCTTGTGTTGATGAAATTAATACCCTATTAATGCCACCTCTTGTTCTGTCTTGTGTTGATGAAATTAATACCCTATTAATGCCACCTCACCCCATCCACCTCACTCAAATGTAGATATAAAATCGGAGATGCGTAAGTTCTATTCAGTTGTGTATTTGTAAACTAAAGTCTTTGAAAATGTAATAAGTTTTACGAAACGCGCTCGTGTCGCGTCAGACTAGAAATAAAAATGAATTTTGGAGAATTGATTTTTGATTTACCTCCAACAGTGAAAAGAAATGTACGAAAGATTGAGAAAATTCGTGTTAGAATTATTAATCTTACTTTTTCGGTCATATTTAATAATATATGTCTACAGGAAAGACTGCTACCAAAATATACTAATATATATATATATATATATATATATATATATATATATATATATATATATATATATATATATATATATATATATATATATATATATAAAATGTAAATGTTCGTTTGTTCAAAATCGCTAATATTCGAACGTTCTTTGAGCCAACCTTTAATTTGTATCCGAACGGGTTTTTATATACATACTATATAGGTATCACGTCTGTGACGGGAAAAAACACCCTTTTTTGAAAAACTGTGTTTTCATGTGAGGGAAAGCTTCGAAACCATTTTACCAATTGCTTTTAAATTTTAACACAACGTTGCATTCAAATAGACGCGTGTTTTTATTTAGCTACTATATTTATGCCTCACCTGTGAAAGGAAAAAAAATGTTTTTTTTTTTTTTTTTTTTTTTTAAATAGCGCCATCTGTTGGATGTAAGAGCAACATTCACTACACTAAATATGTTACGAATCCATTTCAATGTTTCCGATTTCATTGATACATTGAATATTCATAAATTTCGGTTTATTTCCATTTTGATTTAATTATTTTGTGTGACATTGTGTTGGAATTGAGCTGTGTTGTTTACCATACCATTCATTTCGTGAGTATAGTTTATTTTTTATTATTTCATTGTTATTCATTTCGTTTTTTAAACAGTTTTCTTATTTTTCAGTAATGGGAACATCAGATCGTTTGATGTTCCCAATTTTTTGATGGGAACATCTAATCATTTAGGAATGCATTGTACTAGGGAGTGGGGAATGGAGGGGAGGACAAGGGGAGAAGGGAGGGTTAATGGCGGGGAGACGAGGGGACGTGGGAGTGGGGGAGGACGAGGGGACGGGGAAGGGAGGAATGGTGGGGAGGACTGGAAGACTGGGGAAGGTTGCTGACGCTCAGCAACTAATATATATATATATATATATATATATATATATAAATATATATATATATATATATATATATATATATATATATATATATAACAACTACTATACTATAACAACTTTTTTGTTATATATATATAACAAAAAATACTAATGATCCTGACGTTATAATAGATCGTAAGATTACGGAAGAGCACCAACGAAATATTACAGAAACCAATGAATGATGTAATATGAAGTATTGTGAGAAACGATGTGTTTTGAGTGATGTCTCAACAACGAGAGACTTCACTCAGGAAAGTTTGTAAGAGTGAAGCTCACAGGTCTGGGGGATAGTCGTCAAGTTTGCCGGTGTCGTGGGGAGTTATGTTTTGGAGATGACAGGAAGGGGGAATATTGGTATCGAGCAAAAGTAATCTTTTATGATTACTTTTTTGGTAAGACAGGGGTGGGTAAAGGGCTTACGCCTCTTATGTGGTGCTAGTACACACACACACACACACACACACACACACACACACACACACACACACACACACACACACACACACACACACACACACATGTAATTGTATATATGTTGATTGACGGTTGAGAGGCGGGGCCAAAGAGCCAGAGCTCAACCCCCGCAAACACAACTAGGTGAGCACAACTAGGTGAGTACACACACACACACACACACACACACACACACACACACACACACACGCACGCACACACGCACACACACACACACACACACACACACACACACACATCTCACATCGGCATCTAGAAGAAAAAGGGGGGAAGACAAGCCCAAACCCTACACACCTGTAACCCTAACAAGTATCCCCTGCAAGTTGCTAGATAAACTGATCCGAAGCAGTCGAGTAGAACATGTAGAACACATTTTTTGTCTCAAGACACCAGCATGGACTCGGTAAAGGAAAATCTTACTTGGCAAACTTTCTGGAGTTCTACATCAGATGACATAGATCAAACAAGAGAGAGAGAGAGAGAGAAGGATAAGGCAGACTGCATATTCCTCGACTCTCAGAAAGCCTTTGATACTGTACGACACAACATAGTATCCCCTGGAATTTTTTTCTGAGAATTTCTAAACCTACAAAGTGAACTTACCCATAGACTTTGTCATTGCATAGATCTTAGTGAAAAAAAAAATTAAGATCTCTACGTTGACCTTAAGGACGTAGAGGGTAGATAGGCCTATAATTCATGACGTTCTGCGTTTAAGAAATCATCACTCAGTTGCGTTACACATGAGTAACCAAAGAATATTTTGATATTCATCAAAATAATGTGTTAACTGATAAAACAATATTAAGAAGACAACCATAACCTCGCGAGTAACCTAACTGTATTCCTCGATACAATATTATACAGTCTGAAATACAACGGTCTACAGCTGCTGTCGGTAGATGAATCCATTACTATATGTCAATACTTGTGAGATGAGTTCGAGACGCAGCAATAACCTCAAGATCTATTAGATCGTTCGTCTTGTCTATGCCAATGGCATTCAATCCTGGCCAGATTCATTACATTTCGCTCGAGATTTATCTTCGTTTTAATTGCATATGCGAAAATATATTTCGAAAATCTCCTCCTCTCAGTCAGCAAAAGCTGATAGACCTTAATGCTAGATTTAGGCCAAAGTGGTCTATTTAAAATTGGTTATATATATATATATATATATATATATATATATATATATATATATATATATATATATATATATATATATATATATATATATATATATATATGTCGTACCTAATAGCCAGAACGCACTTCTCAGCCTACTATTCAAGGCCCGATTTGCCTAATAAGCCAAGTTTTCATGAATTAATGTTTTTTCGTCTACCTAACCTACCTAACCTAACCTAACCTAGCTTTTTTTGGCTACCTAACCTAACCTTACCTATAAATATAGGTTAGGTTAGGTTAGGTAGGGTTGGTTAGGTTCGGTCATATATCTACGTTAATTTTAACTCCAATAAAACAAATTGACCTCATACATAGAGAAAAGGGTTGCTTTATCATTTCATAAGAAAAAAATTATAGTAAATATAATAATTCAGGAAAACTTGGCTTATTAGGCAAATCGGGCCTTGAATAGTAGGCTGAGAAGTGAGTTCTGGCTACTAGGTACGACATATATATATATATATATATATATATATATATATATATATATATATATATATATATGTGTGTGTGTGTGTGTGTGTGTGTGTGTGTGTGTGTGTGTGTGAAGATTTGTCTTTTTCAAAATAGGATCAATTAAAACTTTCGAATCTTATTCGAGAAGTCACTAAAACAGATGGACTTTGGCAAGACCTCTGAATTGACCAGGCGTAATAGCTAAATTGTATCCCAGTAAGGTACCACAAGGGGTTGGGATATCCCAGTAAGGTACCACAAGGGTTGGGACATCCCAGTAAGGTACCACAAGGGTTGGGACATCCCAGTAAGGTACCACAAGGGGTTGGGATATCCCAGTAAGGTACTAGAAGGGTTGGGACATCCCAGTAAGGTACCACTAGGATTGGGACATCCCAGTAAGGTAACACAAGGGTTGAAACATCTCAGTAAGTTACCACAAGGGTTGGGATATCCCAGTAACGTATTACAAGAATTTGTGTATCCCAGTAAGGTAACACAAGGGATGAAACATCCCAGTAAGGTACCACAAAAATTGGTACATCCCAATAAGGAAAATTCTCACACTTACTCTGCATATTAATGCCGTGAATAAAGTAAAACGTAAATTGAGAAGGCATAAGCCTATGTGAGCATCTGTGCCACACACCTAGAACGATTTCCAGCTCCTGGGCTCCGACGCATATGCAGTAATCGACTGGTATAATGATACCTTGACTGCTTTGGATTTGTCTCTGTAGTGCAACTGTTGTGCAACTGTTGTACACGGATTGCATAGATATTATACACGTTTTATACGAAGATTTTATATACGAGCTTTCCACATATTGTGCATAGGTTATTCACGGGTTATTCAAAGACTGTGCAAAATAATACACAGGTTATACAGAGATTGTGCAAAAGTTATACACGGATTATACATAGATTGTGCATAGGTATACACGGTTATACATAATTTATACAGGGTTATATTAAGATTAATTATCTATGGCATTAACGATACAACTGCCAGTCATGATGCAAAGTTGTGAGAGGTTAGTCCCAAGTGAAGTCCCAAGGCATCTAACCTTGGACTGGTTAGGACATTTAGAATGTCTATATGAAATAGACATTCTGTTTTACATAGATACTAAGAGGGGTACCAGGTTGTGTCCAGGTCTCTCTCTCTCCACTCTCATCTAAGTTTCCTTATCTCCCCTCCTTTCCTCTCTCTAACTTTATCCCCCTCTCCCAATCTCTCTTCTCGCCATCTTTCTCCCCCCAATCTTCCCCAACATCCATCCTCTCCCTTTCCTCCCATGTCTCCCAATCTCCCCCTCCACTTCCCTCTCTCCCAATCTGCCCCTCTCTCCCTTTTCCTTCCCCAATCCCCCCTCTCTCCCTTTTCCTTCCCCAATCCCCCCTCTTTTTCATTCTATCTAAAGATCCCCCCTGCCCCCCCCCCAACTTCCTTCTCCTCTCCTCTCCTCTCCTCTATTTTCCCTCTCTGTCACAGAAAAGCAAAGAAATCTAAGGATTCCGCCAGCTGCCTTCTGCCGAATAAGTAGGATGGGGCAGCTATCATGCCCGACTCTCCTCTTTATAGGCCCAATAGGACCAGTAAAAACCAGCCACTGTCCGTCCCGTTCCCCAGACCAATCACCTTGCAAAGTTGGGTGAGTCTAGCACCAGACACCTGGCCTCCAACCTGGGATAGACGACATATACACAAACAAAGTTGTAAAATCATTGTAAATTCTAGGTTAAAATTTCAGCATCACGATAACAAAATTGACGTAAAAAAATTATTTCACCGTATAACAGAACCTCAACAAAGTTGTATCCCCAGCACCATGGGCTCCCCCCAGCACCATGGGCTCCCCCCCAGCACCATGGGCTCCCCCCAGCACCATGGGCTCCCCCCCAGCACCATGGGCTCCCCCCAGCACCATGGGCTCCCCCCAGCACCATGGGCTCCCCCCAGCACCATGGGCTTCCCCCAGCACCATGGGCTCCCCCCCCAGCACCATGGGCTCCCCCCCAGCACCATGGGCTCCCCCCAGCACCATGGGCTCCCCCCAGCACCATGGGCTCCCCCCAGCACCATGGGCTCCCCCCAGCACCATGGGCTCCCCCCAGCACCATGGGCTCCACCTCCCCCCACCACCAGAGGGACCAGCTTACTGACGCACGGTGGAGGCGCTCGCCGCTGCTGTCATGTTTAAAGTCGAACAACACAACAAACCTTTCTCCCTTTGGGAACAGAGGAAACCCAGTCCTGCTGTCAGATCGTAAGTTTATGCTTGAGATATTACTGTGACTTTCGTGTTAACAAAACAACTATGTTTCAGGCCTGCATAGATTAACCTCGCTTCTGGCCTCCCTAGACACAGAAGACATCGTTTCTGATCGCAAGAGATTAGGAAAAGCTCGATTTTGATTTCCATAGACACGGAAAACCTCATTTCTGATCTCACTTGATAAGGAAAACCGCTATTCTGATCCTCCTCCATACGGAAAATCTAATTTCTGATCTCACTTGATAAGGAAAACCGCTATTCTGATCATCCTCCATACGGAAAATCTCATTTCTGATCTCACTTGATAAGGAAAACCGCTATTCTGATCCTCCTCCATACGGAAAATCTCATTTCTGATGTCCCTATAAAAGAAAAATAATGAGCCTTATACTCTTCAACGAAAATCAGAATGACAGAAGTGCTTCAAGGAACTTATCTGCATCCTTCACGGGAGATGAAGACCCGGGCGACGCAAAACTTGAACCTCTCTTCTCTCTGTCCTCCGAACCAGGCTCATAATGACGCAACTTTTCTGCTGTATATTTCTTTGCGAAAGTTTAGCAAATGTCTGATTAAAAACTCACGAAATTCGTAGCGTTATGCCGTCGTTTTCAGGAACAGATTTGAGAGCTTAATAGCGAGGATCTCGCTGTCTTTCTTTGTTCATGGTTGGCGTAATTGCGTATGTGTGCGTGCGTGCGTGTGTGTGTGTGTGTGTGTGTGTGTGTGTGTGTGTGTGTGTGTGTGTGTGTGTGTGTGTGTGTGTGTGTGTGTGAGTGCGTGTGTGTGTGTGTGTACTCACCTATCTGTACTCGCCTATTTGTGCATGCATGATTGAGCTCTAGCTCTTCGACCCAGCTTTTCTAACCGCTGCTTGTCCAATGCAATGACTCATGGCCTATTTCACAATCATACATGTTTTTAAAGTTATGAATAAAGTTTGCCTCTACAACCTGCTCCTTTAAGTCATTCCGTTTACTCACTACTCTTACGCTAAAGGAACCCTTTATATTACATCCCAATTACACATCTGAGTCTCAAACTTCCATCCGTGTCCCCCTTGTTCTGTTGATATTCATTGTAAACAGTATCTCTGTTTCCACCCTATCAATCCCTGTAATTATTTTATACATCTGTATCATGTCCTACCTCTCCTTCCTTTCTAACGTCATCAGGTTTAGTTCCTTCAGTCTCTCTTCGTACCTCATCCCTAGCAGCTCTGGGGCGAATCTCGATGAAAACCTCTGCACTTTTTCGAGTTTTCTTATGTGTAATTTTAGATGAGGGGGAGGGGGGTTCCAAGATGGGGCGGCATACTCTGAGACTGGTCTCCCAAAGGCGGTTTACAGTGATTTAAAAGAATCCTTATTCAGGTTTCTGAAGGATGTTGTGACATTGGCCTCAGTAGAGTATGAGGCTGACGTTATTTTATATTCTCGCCTCCCCATCCGTCCCCAGCTTGTTCGGTACCCCTGTGGTTGACCCCACCTCTGCTGCCCCTGTGGTTGACCCCACCTCTGCTGCCCCTGTGGTTGATTCTACCTCTGCTGCCCCTGTGGTTGACCCCACCTCTGCTGGCCCTGTGGTTGACCCCACCTCTGCTGGCCCTGTGGTTGACTCTACCTCTGCTGGCTCTGTGGTTGACTCTACCTCTACTGCCTCTGTGGTTGACACTACCTCTGCTGCCCCTGTGGTTGACTCTACCTTTGCTGCCCATGTGGTTGACACTACCTCTGCTGCCCCTGTGGTTGACCCCACCTCTGCTGGCCCTGTGGTTGACTCTACCTCTGCTGGCCCTGTGGTTGACTCTACCTCTGCTGGCCCTGTGGTTGACTCTACCTCTGCTGGCCCTGTGGTTGACACTACCTCTGCTGTGCCTGTGGTTGACTCTACCTCTGCTGGCCCTGTGGTTGACCCCACCTCTGCTGGCCCTGTGGTTGACCCCACCTCTGCTGGCCCTGTGGTTGACTCTACCTCTGCTGCCCCTGTGGTTGACCCCACCTCTGCTGGCCCTGTGGTTGACCCCACCTCTGCAGGCCCTGTGGTTGACCCCACCTCTGCTGGCCCTGTGGTTGACCCCACCTCTGCTGGCCCTGTGGTTGACCCCACCTCTGCTGGCCCTGTGGTTGACCCCACCTCTGCTGGCCCTGTGGTTGACCCCACCTCTGCTGCCCCTGTGGTTGACCCCACCTCTGCTGCCCCTGTGGTTGACCCCACCTCTGCTGGCCCTGTGGTTGACCCCACCTCTGCTGGCCCTGTGGTTGACCCCACCTCTGCTGGCCCTGTGGTTGACCCCACCTCTGCTGGCCCTGTGGTTGACCCCACCTCTGCTGGCCCTGTGGTTGACCCCACCTCTGCTGGCCCTGTGGTTGACCCTACCTCTACTGCCGCGGTGTCCTGGATTATGTCAAGGCTATGACTGATTCTAAGGTAGTTACTCTTCTTTCCAATCTTTGAATGGCTGAACCTCACAATGTTTCCATCTTGCTAATTTAGCCTTTATAATGTCAGTCTATTCACTGCTTCTGTTTGGTCGTCTCACATTCCCATTCCCAAGTACTTTTTCTGTTCTAAGATTGTCTCCTCAACCCAAAGTTTATCCCCACTCTTCCCCAGTCCCTCATAGCTCTCTCTATAATCCAATCTTCTCCTCCCAGTGAGTTCCTCTATGCTGCTCCTTGACCTAGTTACTCTAGTGTGAGCCAATTGAATTGTTAGTGAGCCAGTTACCTGTCAGCACAATAGATGATGTTTGCCAGTACGTCATCTTCAAAGTTCTCAGCTTCCAATTTCTTCATTCACAGTTCCAAGTATTTACAGTTAAGTTTCCACTGTTTAAATTTCATTAACCCTTCACAGTATTCCCTCCCCCCTACACAGTCGCACAGCACAGTTGGTCTCGTCTGACCCCGGCGGCGGTCAGGTCACGAATCTGAATACTCACCTAGTTGTGCTTGCGGGGGTTGAGCACTGGCTCTTTCGTTCCGCCTCTCAACTGTCAATCAACTAGGGGGTTGATTGACAGGCTCTCAACTGTGTGTTACACCTAGTTGTGTTTGCGAGGGTTGAGCTTTGCTCTTTCGGCCCGCCTCTCAACTGTCAATCAACTGTTTACTAACTACTACTTTTTTTTTTTTTCTTCCCACACCACACCACACACACACACACACCCCAGGAAGCAGCCCGTGACAGCTGACTAACTCCCAGGTACCTGTTTACTGCTAGGTAACAGGGGCATTCAGGGTGAAAGAAACTTTGCCCATTTGTTTCTGCCTCGTGCGGGAATCGAACCCGCGCCACAGAATTACGAGTCCTGCGCGCTATCCACCAGGCTACGAGGCCCCCTGTGTGTGTGTGTGTGTGTGTGTGTGTGTGTGGTGTGTGTGTGTGTGTGTGTGTGTGTGTGTGTGTGTGTGTGTGTGTGTGTGTGTGTGTGTGTGTGTGTGTGTGTGTTTGCGTGGGTATAGGTTCTCAATAGTGTTAAATCACCAACCAAAATAACGTTCCTGAGATTAAAGATTCCAAACATATTCGATACATTTGAAGCGAGCCAACTAATACAGTGTGTATGTCTGTTGTAAAAATACCTTAAAACAAGAACAAAAGTGAATCATATTTATTAAATAAAATTCCTCTTCACTTAAATATTATAATCTATTTATACATACTAGACGTCTATAAGATAAGCATTTGTATCATTGGGGATCGAACACCGACTCTGAAAGAGGCGAGGGCGCCGTTCTACCCATCTGGTCAAGTGTATGAGCATTGAAATGAATGATCAAACGGACAGGGGGAGTGTAAATATGATTTTTTTTTTTTTTTTTTTTTTTTTTTTTTTGATATATACAAGAGTTGTTACATTCTTGTACAGCCACTAGTACGCGTAGCGTTTCGGGCAAGTCCTTAATCCTATGGTCCCTGGAATACGATCCCCTGCCGCGAAGAATCGTTTTTTTCATCCAAGTACACATTTTACTGTTGCGTTAAACAGAGGCTACAGTTAAGGAATTGCGCCCAGTAAATCCTCCCCGGCCAGGATACGAACCCATGACATAGCGCTCGCGGAACGCCAGGCGAGTGTCTTACCACTACACCACGGAGACTGCTAAATTCTGAATGAATGTATATTCATTCCAATTCAAACAAAATGAGTGAGTTTTGCAGCCATGGAAATAGCACTGTGTTATGACCCAGTATTTCCAGTAGTTACACCGGGCGACATAACTATATTAACCAGTTGTACACAGGACACCATGTATTTATATATTGGAAAGTAATCTCTATATTTTTAGACACGTTGTGGGTGTATATATTTCCTTGACCTTAGCTATAGGAGACTCAAATCACTGACCACATGCGTTTGAGGTAGAAGCTGAATCCTCTGTATATATATATATATATATATATATATATATATATATATATATATATATATATATATATATATATATATATATACTTTTGTATATATCTATATTTGTTATGCATTTAATATTTCGATGCATTGTTTTTGGTGTCTGTGAAGTGCTTGTTTGAATGACGTGTGAACCGCCCAGTCTCTGAGTGCTTGTGGGCTCTCTTCAGAGTCCCACAAGTCTCTCAAAAGCTTCTCTTGAGATTTTATTCTTGATTAATCCTTAGTGACTTTGCTTTTGAATTACGTCACATTTATCTACTTTGACCCAACTTAGATGCAGTTCACTTGTGGTCTAGTGTATCCATGTTGTTAACATTTGTCACCTGATTAACTTAGTAACATCTGGCTGCAGTGACTAGTGCCTTGAGGTAAACTTTATTATATAATGATTATTAACTTTATTGTGGTGTATATCTTGTAAATAGCTGTTGGTATGTAGACTCAGTTCACCCTAGTAAACTGGTGGCTTTTATTTTTTTACTTTCACTATATCTCTAGACCATTAAAGATGTGGTTTACTGGAGGCCAATAGTGCCCATCGTTGAGTGAGGGGAAAGTCTCTACCACGAGCCTCACTTGGGGGTCTTCACATAACAGTAAACACACTTGGGTTGATCATGCAGCATAAATTTGAAAGCTAAAAACATTGCATAACGGAGTGTCAAACAAGGGTCAGTGGATAATAATCACAATGTCAGAAACAATATGTTTGTCATACTAGGTTCACTGGATGATATTTTCAATGTCACGAACAGTATGTGCCAAGCTATGTTCGCTGGACAATATTTTCAGTGTAAAAACTCGAGTGTCAAACAAGGCGCACTGGACTATACTCTTGGTGTCAGAAACAGTGTATGTCAGACAAGGTTCACTGGACAATATCTTCAGTGTCAAAAGCAATGTGTCAAACTCCTGTTTTACGTTCACTTGGCCATAATTTCACAGTGAAAATCCGCAAGTGTCGAACAAGGTTCACTGGAATTTATTGTCGGTATCAGGAAAGAATTTCACTTGTTGGTTTAATTACCAGTAAATTCTAAATACAAATTTGCTAAAACTATATACTTGAAAAGCAAAAGTTAAATTTTTAATAATGCAAATGCGCAATATTACACGGTAAATAGAGTCGATGCCTCCATATCTTGAAAGAATCGAAAGTTATGAGGAAAGAAACACAAAGCCATGTTGACTCTGACACACTGAAAGAGGTAAGAGATATCAACTCAAAATCAAGAATTCTGGGATCGAATCCCCGAGTAGGACAGAAATGGCTGGGTGCATTTCCTATCACATAATGTACCAGTTCACCTAGCAGTAAATAGGTACCCACGAGTTAGCCAGTTTGTTATGGAGGGAGGGGGCATCCTGAGGAGGTTCAGTAGTTCCACCCAAGGGAAAAGGGGGAGACCTCGATGTAAGCCAAACATGTATATACACAACTGAACAAATCCACAAGGGCCGTGACGACGGTTCGAACCCTCGTCACGGCCCTTGTGGATTTGTTCACTTGATGCATCACGCTATTGTAATTTCTGTGTATAGTGTATACACACACACACTTGTTTCTTGTCTCCCGACACAATAAATTATTATTAAATTATTATCATGTAATATGAAGAAAAAACCTAAGCCAGTATGACTACATAACACATGGAAGAGCTACTAGGACCACACGAGCAGGAAATAGCCAGAGTGGAAATTCAAAAAAGAAATTCCGAAAATGGAATTCCATATCCACGTTTCAACTATGACATCAAAACTAGATTGCTGGCAGAGGGACAGTAGCATGATGCTAAATGGTGCAGCGGATGATGCTGTCATTGGTGGCCTGTGTGGAAACCAAACATTTAACGAGGGTCTAAATTATACTCGGATGAATGTCAGTGATAAAAGCCACATTACTGACAGCAGCGGTGGTCCAGGTATTGCTCTTTCATCGTGCACAGCTTTCAACGTGTCGGTGGCTGATCAGGTTATGGTTATACCAGTGAGTTTCCATTGTTTTGGTTAAGGCAGTGAGTCGTGCATATTTTCTTAATAACATCCAAGGCAATGCATATAAATATACTTCAGTCCTCCAACCCTTGTTTCACTGTCCAACACGTCTTTGCTTTACTGTCCAACACGTTCTTGCTTTACTGTCCAACACGTCCTTGCTTTACTGTCCAACACGTCCTTGCTTTACTGTCCAACACATTTCCCTGTTCTCATTTTGCAGCGTCATGTAATCTTCAAGCCCAGCATGGGGGGTGCAGCCCCCCCCCCTCTCTCTCTCTCTCTCTCTCTCACTCCTAAAACTTATAGCCTCCCCAACAAGCCTGACTGGCAAGTTCCCCTTCAACAATACATAAAGTATCGGCCCAGCAGAGAGTAGTCAAGACTTGCTTCTGTTGATGCAAAGTCTTATTCCCGTCTGTGACATGTTGGGGGTCAGCTGCAGCCCCGGTTACTGTCTCTCTAGTGTGTGTGTGTGTGTGTGTGTGTGTGTGTGTGTGTGTGTGTGTGTGTGTGTGTGTGTGTGTGTGTGTGTGTGTGTGTGTGTAATATCTGAGAGCCAGGCTTGCAGCTCGCTCACTGTTATGAGGTGTAATGAAGTCGGATCCATATTCGCTACACATGAACAGACTCGCACCATGGTACTCTGATCATGATGACTATAGAGACCTTCAGCAATGGTAGTTCCCTTCAGATCTTTACCGTGATACTCTGACGAGGACATATACAGGCCCCCATATCATGGTACTTTTACCATTAACAATTACCATTCACTTATAAACGTTGTGTTGCATCTTGATCTTAAAGTCTCCGTCAGCCCTCACTTCAGGAGATGATCTTTAATCATCATCATCATCTCTAATCATCATCATCTCTAATCATCATCATCTCTAATCTCTCATCAACGACGATTTTAACCTGTGATTCATCCTTGATTTTCCTTTTTTTCTTATCTCCTATCTCTCAATTGTATTTTACTGTTCATCATATTTCTTTATCAGATTTGATGTGTCATTTAGGTCTTCATAACTTTATTTTGCTATTTTTTCTTTTATTTGACATAAACTAGAGAGAGAGAGAGAGAGGGGAAGGGGGGGAGGGCGAGTCTTCTCTACACACTATCTTCATCATTGTCACTATCGAAATATTATATAGGTCAGAGGAGCATTTTCATATTACCTCAGGCTGCCCCTTTTCCTATTTGCCCCTTAGGTTAAGTAAGGTTCGGGGCAATTTAGTTCATCATTTTAGTGACGTTGTGACAAGTCAAGAGAACGGGCCGAGTTATTCAGCCCCAGCACACAATAATTCAGAATTACCGCATTAATTCGCGATAGTGAAATAATGGTTGTAATCACCGTAGAGTTGTTCATGTTGGCGCGTCCTGACCATATGAGGTACCTGGAGCACTGTAATTACTTTCTTCTTCTTTTTAATGATACACTGTGCACCGCTCCCTTTGTGTGCTGTGTCCCATATAAGAAAAACGAAATACAAAAGAATTTTCCATTTTGTGTATGTAATTATATGTTATTATTGTGTGTTATTATCATCATCTTAACTCTTGTGGGTTGTGATGAGATCTGCCATTTATGTGTGTTTTAGTTTGTGTTTGATAGGGTATTAGGTATGCTTAGGGGCGCCTTCTCGCCATGCCCTGTGTCTGGGGGATTGGTGCCCTGAAGCTACATAAACACCCTATACCCTCCTCCCCCCCCACCCCCCCGAAGTGGCAAGGGGAGTTAGGGGACAAGATATATTAACTTACGTGTTCTTGAGGACAACCTCATAATGCACTTAAAGTTTGTCTTTGAGTGCATTATAAGTTACATAGTGTGCTAAAGCTCTCGACACACTATGTAATCCTTCACATAGTCTAGGGGCAGCTGTATGAATGCAGATGTTGGCATGTTATTAACAACCTTTTCATCCAAATAGAACAGCCAAGTTATAGAAACAATCACTGCACCATTTTCAATAATTTTCTTTTCAGTTTACTATTCAATGTCTTGTGTATTTTCACTTTGGTGTGTTACTGTTCAAAGTTGCCTTCACTGTGGGAACTTCCCTAGTTGTGCTTGCGGGTGTTGGGCTTCAGCTCTATGGTCCCGCCTCTCAATCGTCAATCAACTGGTGTACAGATTCCTGAGCCTACTTGGCTCTATCATATCTACATTGGAAGCTGTGTATGGGGTCAGCCTCCACTACAACACTTCCTAATACATTCCATTTGTTAACTACTCTGACAATGAAGGATTTCTTTCTAATGTCTCTATGGCTCATTTAGGCACTTAAATTTCCACCTCAGCCCCCTAGTGCGTGGGCCCCCTGTGCTAAATAAACTCTTTATCTACCATATCAATTCATCAATTCCAACATTGTGTGTTTGTGCGCCCGCATAAAGCATAAACATGATTGCTTGGGTGCCCAGGTCGATCCAGTGCCTGGGGTGACCTTGGCACTCGTGCGTTGTGGCACTGACACCCACACCAACCCTCTAATGACTGTCAAGAAACTCTAGGTCGAAACCAGCCACATTACACCGTTATCGTTGAAGCTCGCTGGACCATTGTTCATTTAAAGTTTCCGCAAGACTTATATATTGGCGACCGCAACATCAGCCTTAAGGGAGAAAACGTGTTCCCCAACTTGGAAAAATAACCTTTCTTGAAAATCGAGAATTCTGAACATGATATATTCCATAATATGAATACCAATGAGCACGTCGCCTCAACCTGCGCACAGTAGACAGCTCCCTGGAGATATATATATATATATATATATATATATATATATATATATATATATATATATATATATATATATATATATATATATGTTATTGTTAAATATGACCGAAAAAGTAAGATTAATAATTCTAACACGAATTTTCTCAATATTTTTTATGTTTCTTTTTACTGTCGATGGTAATTAAAAAAATCAATTCTCCAAAATTCATTTTTATTTCTAGTCTGACGCGACGCCTGAACGCGTTTCGTAATTACGTTTTAAAAGACTTTAGTTTACAAACACAACTGGAACCTGTAAACACGCCATTTGCTTCCATATTTATACTCGCATTTCGGTGAAGTGATATGGTACAACAGTTTTGGATGAGGTGAACAAACTTTGACAAACACAAGACAGAACACTGAACAATGGGTATTAACTGGATAAGAATGGAAGTAACTGCAAAGGGCCTATTGGCCCATACTTCCTCTTGATGCTTCTATATTGGTACGGAGTCTTGAAGTAGGTAGAATATAGTTGTGCATTAATTGGCTGTTGATTGCTGGTGTTGACTTTTTGATGTGTAGTGCCTCGCAGATGTCGAGCTGCCTGCTATCGCTGTATCTATCGATACAGCGAGAACGAAAACTATTTGCAATTACATGTAATCAAGTAATGCGAAGTTGGATAAAAGTTTGCTTACCGGGGCTGACTAGAGGACACTCGAGAGATTTAATATTTCGTGAATACATTATACCCGCCTTCAGTACTCCAACGCCAGAGATGAGATCAGTGCAGACAGCAGAAGTCGAAGCGATATCGTGCTAAAGTTTCGCTGACGGTAATTGACCTTAAAGTAGTTTTAAAATGGCTGTCTCAGCAAGTCACATCAGTTGTACAGAAAGTTGATTGCTCTTTTCATCCACTTTTTCCATCCACTTTTTTTTCTGCTCACCCAACCACTTGGGCTGATGGTGGAGCGATGGTCTCGCTTCTCGGCGTTCAATCCCAGATTATCCAAGTGTTTGGGCACCATTTCTTTCCTTCGTCTTATCCTCAATCCTTATCGTCATATCCTTTCAAATTCCATATAATCGTAATGGCATAGTGCTTTCTGCTGACAACTACCGTGGATGGATTTTCTTCTTGTAGGGTCTGAGTTCGATCCCCGTTAGTTCAAGTGGTTGGGCAACGTTTTCTCATCTCCGTTCTTATACTCCATCTTAGTCTGTCACATATCCCTTGCACGCGATGTATAGCCATACATCGTTAACGATGTATAAGCATCCTCGTTAACCTCCGCGTCAGTAAGGCGTCTTCGCCTCCCTCCTCATCTGTACAGCATCCTCGACTCCTCCCATCTCCCGCTGCCTTATGAGTGGGTAATGGAAGACTAAGATGGTATTGTGGTCTATTTACCCAACTACCCATTTCTTATGTAATTTGTCGATCTCATGTCTCTGTCAATATCAACGTCCGCGGCTCTATTTGCTCTTGCATTAGAAATCTAAAAACAGCCACACATACACACACACACACACACACACACACACACACACACACACACACACACACACACACACACAGAAGAGTAAGGGAAGACATGATCACTACCTACAAAATTCTCAGAGGAATTGATAGTGTAGATAAAGATAAACTGTTGAATACGGGTGGTACGCGAACAAGGGGACACAGGTGGAAACTGAGTACCCAAATGAGCCATACGGACGTTAAAAATAACTTTTTCAGTGTTAGAGTAGTTAACAGATGGAAAGTATTAGGCAGTGATGTGGTGGAGGCTGATTCCATACACAGTTTCAAGTGTAGATATGATATAGCGCAGTAGGCTCAGGAATCTGTACGACAGTTGATTGACGGTTGAGAGGCCGGACCAAAGAGCTAGAGCTCAAGCCGCGCAAGCACAACTAGGTGAGTACACACACACACACACACACGCACAAACACACATTACATTGGCAAAAGTTAGAACATCATTCAGAAACCTAAGTGAGGAGGCATTTAGGGCGCTTTACACTGCCTACGTGAGGCCAGCCTTAGAGTTAGCCGCACCATCATGGAGTCCCCCACCTGAAGAAACACACAAGGAAACTGGAAAAGGTTGAGAAGTTTGTGACGAGGCTTGTCTCAGAGTTAGGAGGGATGGAATATGAAGAGCGCCTGAAGGAACTGAACCTTACGACACTAGAAAAAAGAAGGGAGAATGGGGATATGATGGGAACGTATAAAATACTCAGGGGAATTGACAAAGTGGAAATAGATGAAATGTTCACACGTAATAGTAACAGAATGAGGGGGACATGTGTAGAAGCTGGAAAGTCAATCAGTTACAGAGATGTTAGGAAGTATTCTTTTAGCGTGAGAGTAGTGGAAAAATGGAATTCACTTAAGGAGCAGGTTGTGGAAGCAAACTCTATTCATAATTTTAAAACTAGATATGATAGGGAAATGGAGCAGGAGTCATTGCTGTAAACAACCGATGACTAGAAAGGCGGGATCCAAGTGTCAACGCTCGATCCTGCAAGAACAATTAAGTGAGTACAAATAGGTGAGTATACACACGCAAACACACACACACGGAACACCACGACCAGTCCTCTCATCCTTTAACTACACTTAGGTAATTACTTAAGTAATTACAAACACACTCTTACTACTACTACTACTAACAGAGATCATGAAAATATTCGTACATAATATAATTACTTTATTCCGTCCAAGCAAAAGCTGTTGGAGTAAACAAATATATATATATAATTAGGACTATTAACCAATTACCTATATAGGTAATTGGTTGCTTTTATGTTGAACCAATTACTCCGAATTTGTGTTCAAAATTTATGTTAGCGGATGTTCAGTAAATCGTTACAATAATTGTGTAGAGTTTGCGTAATATTGTGCTGAGTTTGTGGATAATTGTGTAAAACATTTGTATATAATTGTGTAGAATTTGTACATAATTTTGTAGAGTTTGTACATACTCATGACGTGTTTGTTTCGCGTAGTTTGTGTGGACCCAAGGACTCTCCGGACCCTTCCAAATGATGTCATTTTCGTGAAGGAATTTGAACTATTGCAATAATCATGGTCAGAAAAATAATCATAATTCTTCATGTTTTGAATCTATTATTACACACACACACACACACACACACACACACACACACAT
Organism: Procambarus clarkii; assembly: GCF_040958095.1. Classification (NCBI taxonomy): domain Eukaryota; kingdom Metazoa; phylum Arthropoda; class Malacostraca; order Decapoda; family Cambaridae; genus Procambarus; species Procambarus clarkii. The sequence goes on along the minus strand of NC_091197.1, from coordinate 4,108,352 downwards.
ACACACACACACACACACACACACACACACACACACACACACACTCACACACACACACACACAGCAAGGATTTAAATCCAAGTAAGCTACGATTTATCTCCCCCAAAAAGAACTAGGAAACAAAAGGCTGGCACACCGAAAGGGGAATTATGAATAGATGAGAAGTTTCCTAATGGATTTACCATGGGACACAGACCTCAGAGCTAAGTCTGTACAAGACATGATGGACTATGTCACCCAAAAGTGTCAGGAAGCAGTAAACAGGTTTATCCCGGCCCTAAAGGAAAATTCCGAGAACCAAAAGGAGAGTCCGTGGTTTAATAGGGCATGTATGGAAGCAAAGGAACTGAACAAAAGGGCATGGAGGAACTTCCTAAATAACAGAACACCAGAAAGCAGAGAGAGAGATACCAGAGAACCAGGAATGAGTATGCTAGTGTGAGAAGAGAAGCAGAGAAAGATTATGAAAATGATATAGCAAAGCCAAGACCGAACCAAAGCTACTCCAGTCACATCAGGAGGAAAACAACAGTGCAAGAACAGGTAATGAAACGTAGAACAGGCGAGGACAGGTATACAGAGAATGACAAAGAGATGTGTGAAGAACTAAACAAAAGGTTCCAGGAGGTCTTCACAATAGAACACGGTGAGGTCAGTGCGTTAAGAGAGGTGGCAGTAAACTAGGTGGCTTTGGAAGGGTTCGAAATTACGAGAGAGGAGGTCAAGAGACACCTGTTGGATCTGGATGTGAGAAAGGCTGTTGGTCCGGACGCGATCTCGCCATGAGTACTGAAAGAGTGTGCAGGAGCACTCTGCTTGCCACTCTCCATAGTGTATAGTAAATCACTAGAGACGGGAGACCTACCAGAAAAAGCTGGGTGATTATATTATTATGATGCGAGAACAAGTAACAAGTTGTTTCCTCTCAGAGACTTTGGATGTCTCCTCTCATAGGGGGTGGGATGTCTCCTCTCAGAGGCCTGGGATGTCTCCTCTCAGAGGCCTGGGATGTCTCCTCTCAGAGGGCTGTGATGTCTCCTCTCAGAGGCCTGGGATGTCTCTTCTCAGAGGCCTGGGATGTCTCCTCTCAGAGGGCTGTGATGTCTCCTCTCAGAGGGCTGGAATGTCTCCTCTCAGAGGGCTGGGACGTCTCCTCTCAGAGGCTTGCGATTTCCCCTCTCAGAGGCCTGGGATGTCTCCTCTCAGAGGGCTGTGATGTCTCCTCTCAGAGGCCTGGAAAGTGCCTCTCTGATACCAGACAAGAAGGACTAAAACACGTCCCTGTGGCAGGTGCTGCCGTCAACCCAGCCGTGGACGGTGCTGACACCAGCCTGTATAAGCTTTCCTTTCCCTGCCACAAGACATGAGCTCCTCGCTACCACCTCCAACACGAGAGTCACACAAGAGCAGCGGCTCGGATTTTTTATATTCACACCCCCAAAAAACGGCAAAACTAATGTAATTATGTAGCAAATGCTTACCTAGCCTAGGCTTTACCTAACCTAAGGTAGGCCTAACTATTGACAAAATTATGTTTATACAATGGTATTAACTGATAACATGGCTGAATGTGTGTTTAAAGTCGGTAGCTGCTTGGACAAGCATAGTCTGAGGATGTATTTGGATCTCCTCTGAACTGTCTCCTTAACAGCTGCTGTGTATTTCATCTTAGTCTATGATCTTAGTAAATCTTTAGTCAGCTTATGCCTTGCTCTGATTACATTATGAAAACCTTGTCCAGGATTCCTCAAGCATTTTCCCAGCCACTTACGAAACCTATATATCTTTCAATAACCGTGGTGGCTTTGTTTACAGTTTCTGATTAGTTCCGAAGCTCTATGAGGTTGTTTATATCGATAATAGCCCTGGGTTGTGAAGTTACGAAACTTGTAAACTGTTTAATTAATGTAAACAAGTCCACCATGATTGTTGAAAGATGTACAGGTTACGTAAATGGTTGCGAAAGTGGTTGATCAATCGTGCCTCTTGACAAACTGGTATTGTCGATTTGTTTTAAAACATTGCCAAGACAGTTATAGATAGATATATTTATAGTGTTTCGACAAATTAAATATGTGTATAATGCATGTCTTTAATGCGACCATCGTAGAGTGAGTGGGGGGGGGGGAGGGATTGGATAAGACCATTAAGCCATCCAAGTGAGTAACGAAGCAATTAACTGCTGACGAGTCAAGATGTTATCGGGATGTAGTGCCAGTTTGGCAGCGGCGCTAGTGCCAGGGTTCAATACACAGCTGTGTTTGAGCCACTGGTGCAGCTGCTGCAGCTTCCCAAAGCCATGGGAGCTAACTGATCGCTCCACTGCTTCAGTCGGAGCATCAAACACTGACGATCAACCTCTCTAGAGAACCGCATTTCCACACTGGAAAATCACAGTAACATCACACAAAATCACATAAAATCTCATAAAATCATAGATAATCACATAAAATCACATAAAATCACATAAAATCATAGAAAATCATACAAAAATTACAGAAAATCACATAAAATCACAGAAAATCACAGAAGATCACAGAAAATCACAGAAAATCACAAAATCACATAAAATCACATAAAATCACATAAAATCACATAAAATCACAGAAAATCACAGAAAATCATAGAAAATCACAGAAAATCACAGAAAATCACAGAAAAACACAGAAAATCACATTATCACAGTAATCTATCTTCGTGATGATCTTGGAGTAGGACGGGGGGATCGAACGATTGTCCTGGGTAACCTCCAGATGCACACCTTAACTCATGAACGACGATATGCTAAAAATGATATAACTAGGATCCTTCCCTTATCCCTGGGTTAAGACGCACGTCTGGGGATTACTCAGGACACTAGTTCGATCCTCATCCTGCTCCAAAATTGTTAGTGTTGTTACAAGGTTGTGGTTATTTGGTCACAATGTTAAGGATATGTTGATATCTATATCAACATATCAACATATGTTGATATCTAACAACATATCCTTAACATTGTGACCAAATGACCACAACCTTGAAACAACATAACCACAACCTTGAAACAACATAACCACAACCTTGAAAAAACAACCACAACCTTGTAACAACATTTTAACATAACCACAACCTTGTAACAACATTTTAACATAACCACAACCTTGTAACAACACTAACAATTTTGGAGCAGGATGAGGATCGAACTAGTGTCCTGAGTAATCCCCAGACGTGCGTCTTAACCCAGGGATAAGGGAAGGATCCTAGTTATATCATTTTTAGCATATCGTCGTTCATGAGTTAAGGTGTGCATCTGGAGGTTACCCAGATATCCTATCTATCACAATGATATGGATATGTTGATATATCTCAACATTGTTGAGGGTAACAACATATGCAACAACATTGTTGTTACATTGTGGTTATGTGGTTGCAGTGTTGTGGTTAAGTTGTTACAATTTTGTGGTTATGTTGTTACAATGTTGTGGTCATGTTGTTACAATGTTGTGGTCATGTTGTTAGAATGTTGTGGTTGTGTTTTGGTTGCTGTGGTTGACTCCAACACCATCCTCAGGCTAGGCTCATCCTTGCTGAGGTCGATTCCAACCCATCCTCATGTTAGGGTCAGCCAAGTAGCGTACCATCTCAACCTATCCACAGGCTAGGGTCGTCCACGCTTTAGCTGACCCCAACCCATCCTTACGGCGATTGATGTTTGTAAATTATATTTTTTCTCATCGTTGAAGTGATGATGAAGATGCTGTATCTCTTCTCCCATTGCCGAACTGGAGATGAAGATGCTTTAAATAATTTAGACCGTAAAACAGATGTCCTTAATCTCCAAATGACATGTTACATATCAGAGGCAATAAATAAATCATTTTTAACATCGGTCAAATGTCATCACAGAGCATTGCAAAAATCCCTTTTAATTTACTACCAATTAAATGTATTTTTCGAAACATGTACTTCACTGATATTGACTTGAAATTGTATGTGAGTTTATCACATGGAAAATTTACAAAAAAAAACATTTATTCTTTGAACCATTTGGTAAAAGATATAGATTCAAATTCAAATTCAAAATTCAAATTCAAATTCTTTATTTAGGAAAAGTACATACATAGTTGATTTACAGTTGATGTAAAGTTGATTTGGGATGACGTGTCACAAAACGAGAATATTGTCATCGTTATTATTCACTGGATGATCTATATGTCAGCAATAACAGATTTCAGTGGTTGTTCTACAGTGCAGTGTCAAGCAAGCTGAGACAACAGTAAGCAATTGTGAGAGAGGGAGAGAGTGAGAAAGAGAGAGAGAGAGAAAGACAGAGAGAGAGAGAGAGAGAGAGAGAGAAAGACAGAGAGAGAGTGAGAGAGAGAGAGTGAGAGAGAGAGTGAGAGAGAGAGAGAGAGAGAGAGAGAGAGAGAGAGAGAGAGAGAGAGAGAGAGAGAGAGAGAGAGAGAGTGAGAGAGAGAGTGAGAGAGAGAGAGAGAGAGTGAGAGAGAGAGAGAGAGTGAGAGAGAGAGTGAGAGAGAGAGAGAGAGTGAGAGAGAGAGAGAGAGTGAGAGAGAGAGTGAGAGAGAGAGAGAGAGAGAGAGAGAGAGAGAGAGAGAGAGAGAGAGAGAGAGAGAGAGGGGAAAAATAATCGAATTCTAATTATTTACCTGAAGACCATCATTACCTTAGTGGGCTCCACTGAGACAGCAATCAGTCGGCTTGTCGGCCACTATTCGTTTGAAGTAATTAGTCTATAATCAGAGCAGTGAATTCTGTGTTAGTGAGAGAGTGGTTCGTGTCTTGATAGTGATCCTTAGAGCAGAGGACGCAGCTTGGCCGAGGGGAAAAACCCTGTGCGGTAAGAGATACAAAAGTGTTCATAGATGCGGTTGTTCAGAGTATTTTGATGTATTTCCCACGTACTGAACATTACACCTCGAGCTTTTAAAAGAGATAAACAACACCAAATCTGAAGAGCAAAGGTTAAAAGATCTCTCTTCAATGTTTTAAATAGTGTCCTAAAGTTTAGTAAAGACAAACTGAAATCAAATTTTTTGATAAGTATGTCTAAGAATATTATGTCTAAGTATCTCAATATTGCAAAGTTCTTTTCTGATATGAAAGATAACAGTGCCCAGATACAGAAT
>NC_091197.1:4060726-4100726 GCF_040958095.1 Procambarus clarkii | reverse complement strand
GTAGCTGGGACACCCACACATCAACATACCATGGTAGCTGGGACACTCACCACATCAGCATACCATGGTAGCTGGGACACCCACACATCAACATACCATGGTAGCTGGGACACCCACACATCAACATACCATGGTAGCTGGGACACCCACAAATCAACATACCATGGTAGCTGGGACACACCCACACATCAACATACCATGGTAGCTGGGACACACCTCACATCAACATACCATGGTAGCTGGGACACCCACACATCAACATACCATGATAGCTGGGACACACACAACATCAGCATACCATAGTAGCTGGGACACAAACAAACAACATATCTCCTTTAAAACACTGTCGTGTCTAGTGTGGACAATGCTGGTAATTCCTCAACAGTTTAATACAAATGTTTAACAAAATTATTAATTTTATTTAAGCTTGTTGGTCAATACTTTGAAAGCATTAGTTACAAACTATTTTAATAATCATGTCTGTGTATTTATATGTAAAGAAATTGCATTCACCGAGCCGTACTTTCAGAGCTGAGAGTCAGTTCCTGGGCCCCGCCTTCGCGGTTGCCTAATACAATTCCTTATTGCTTTATTGAGTGTTTATATAACTACGCTTGTACCTATGTGAGGTATAATTCTCAGCTATTTTCTAAATATTGGTTTAAAAATAGGGTTAATGATTTATGGGGACAAATTACCGGTAATGTAATTGACGTGATATCAATGTTTTTGTTCCAAGCGTCGGTTAGACATATACAAAACTTGATCTAATAGTAGTGTGCGTGCGTGCGTGCGTGCGTGTGTATGTGTGTGTAATCACCTAATTGTACTCACCTAACTGTGCTTGCGGGGGTTGAGTTCTGGCTCTTTGTTCCCGCCTCTCAACCGTCAATCAACTGGTGTACAGATTCCTGAGCCTATTGGGCTCTTATCATATCTACATTTGAAACTGTGTATGGAGTCTGCCTAATGCATTCCACCTTTTAACTACTCTGACACTGAAAAAGTTCTTTCTAACGTCCCTGTGGCTCATTTGGGTACTCAGTCTCCACCTGTGTCCCCTTGTTCGCGTACCACCAGTGTTAAAAACTTTATCCTTATCTACCCTGTAGATTCCTCTGAGAATTTTGTAGGAAGTGATCATGTCACCTCTTACTCTTCTGTCTTCTTTGTGTATGTGTTCTGTGTGCGTGTGTGTGTGTGTGTGTGTGTGTGTGTGTGTGTGTGTGTGTGTGTGTGTGTGTGTGTGTGTGTGTGTGTGTGTGTGTGTACTCACCTAATTGTACTCACCTAATTGTGCTTGCGGGGGTTGAGCTTTGTCTCTTTGGTCCCGCTTCTCAATTGTCAATAACTATCGTCAACACATGACTATTACCTTACCTTGAGGTTACCTTGAGGTGCTTCCGGGGCTTAGCGTCCCCGCGGCCCTGTCGTCGACCAGGCCACCTGGTTGCCGGACTGATCAACCAGGCTGTTGGACGCGGCTGCTCGCAGCCTGACGTATGAGTCACAGCCTGGTTGATCAGGTATCCTTTGGAGGTGCTTATCCAGTTCTCTCATGAACACTGTGAGGGGTTGGCTAGTTATGCCCCTTATGTGTAGTGGAAGCGTTTTGGACAGTCTCGGGCCTCTGATGTTGATAGAGTTCTCTCTCAGAGTACCTGTTGCACACACACACATTATGTGTGTGTGTGTGTGTGTGTGTGTGTGTGTGTGTGTGTGTGTGTGTGTGTGTGGTGTGTGTGTGTGTGTGTGTGAATGCGGGGGTGTTTGTGTATAGAGGAGGGGGGGGGGGGGTGTCTTGGGGCAGTGTGAGGCGTGGGAAGTTGGTGGGTATGGGTGGGCGGTCAGCCGGTCCTGTGTAGCATCTGAGTGTCAACACCTGTACCCAGAGTGAGCCACCCGAGTTGTATATCTGAGATATTTATACCTACTTTAAATTAATTATTTTAAGTCACTCTGTACACCTTATTGATGACCTTGAGAGGGATACCTACCGTCAGTTCACCCAGAGCAAGCACGCCTAGGTGAGTTTGAGGAGATGTCTGTATGACGGGGTTGGTCGCCTGTCCTCTCATCTCCCTGGTATCAATGTTGTCTCCACGTGTTCCTGGCTGTACTCACCTAGTTGTGTTTGCGGGGGTTGAGCTCTGGCTTTTTGGTCCCGTCCCTCAACTGTCAATCAACAGGTGTACAGTTTCCTGAGCCTACTGGGCTCTATCATATCTATATTTGAAACTGTGTATGGAGTCAGCCTCCACCACAACACTACTTAATGCATTCCATTTGTTAACTACTCTGACACTGAAAAAATTCTTTCTAACGTCTCTGTGGCTCATCTGGGTACTAAGTTTCTACCTGTGTCCCCTTGTTCGTGTTCCACCCGTGCTAAAGAGTTTGTCTTTGTCCACCCTGTCAATTCCCCTGAGAATTTTGTAGGTGGTTATCATGTCTCCCCTTAGTCTTCTGTTTTCCAGTTTTTGTAAATTGAGATTACATTAGATGTCTTCCAGCTTTCCGGAAGGTTTCCCGTTTCCAGTGACCTGTTATACACCATAGAGAGTGGCACACTTAGTGCTTTTGCACCTTCTTTTAGAATCTACGGTGAGATTCTGTCAGGTCCAACAACCTTTGACACATTCAGCTCGCACAGATTCCTTTTGACCTCATCACTGGTGAGGTAAAATTCCTCCAAGGTTGTTCGGTTTGCCTCCTCATTTAGTGCAGGGACCTCTCCTTGTTCCATTGTGAAGACCTGGAATCTCTTGTTGAGTTCTTCACACACCTCTTTGTCGTTCTCTGTGTATCTGTTCTCCCCCTTATCTCAGTTTCATCACTTGTACCTTCACTGCTGTTTTCCTCCTGATGTGGCTGTGGAGCAGCTTTGGTTGGGTCTTAGCTTTACTCGCGATGTCATTTTCATACTGTTTCTCTGCTTCTCTCCTCACTCTGATGTACTTATTTCTGGCCCTCTGTTATCTCTCTCTGGTCCCTGGTGTTCTGTTGTTCCTGTAGTTTCGCCATGTTCTTTGACTCCGGCACGTGTCTTTTACTCCGGCACGTGTCTTTTACTACGGCACGTGTCTTTTACTACGGCACGTGTCTTTTACTCCGGCACGTGTCTTTTACTCCGGCACGTGTCTTTTACTCCGGCACGTGTCTTTTACTCCGGCACGTGTCTTTTACTCCGGCACGTGTCTTTTACTCCGGCACGTGTCTTTTACTACGGCACGTGTCTCTACGTGCTCCTGGTATACCATTCGTTCCTATCTTCCTCACTGATCGTCAGTCATTATGTGCAACATAGTATACATTCCTAAACGGTGCACACACTTTGGGGGATCAATCACTATGTATGCTATAAACCGCTTCACAACACAATCACAATCCGCTTCACAACACTCAGTAAGCAAATCGTAGGTCCTGGCTAGGCTGACCCAACGGTACACATTGATCTTGCCACTCGACCTTATTTTTGCTTTCTTAATTGCTCTACCGCTGTAGGAGCTCACTATACACTTGATCACTGCGTTTGCGTACACTCCTGTGACAAGAAACTATGTTTCTCGTCTCCGTAACACTTCAATGTCTCAAGATAATTGATGTTATTCGCGGACCCTACGGACACCACGTGTGTCTCTCACTACGCCAGACGGTGCCAGACCATCACCGGTGTGTGTGTGTGTGTGTGTGTGTGTGTGTGTGTGTGTGTGTGTGTGTGTGCTCGCCTGTGTGTGTGTGCGTGTACTCACCTTGTTGTACTCACCTAGTTGTGCTTGCGGGGGTTGAGCTCTGGCTCTTTGGTCCCGCCTCTCAACTGTCAATCAACAGGTGTACAGTTCCTGAGCCTATTGGGTTCTATCATATCTACACTTGAAACTGTGTATGGAGTCAGCCTCCACCACATCACTTCCTAATGCATTCCATTTGTCAACCACTCTGACCCTAAAAAAGTTCTTTCTAATATCTCCGTGGCTCATTTGGGCGCTCAGTTTCCACCTGTGTCCCCTAGTGCGTGTGCCCCTTGTGTTAAACAGCCTGTCTTTATCAACCCTGTCAATTCCCTTGAGGGAGTGTGTGTGTGTGTGTGTGTGTGCCTGTGCTCGCTTAACTGTGCTTACAGGAGGTTGAGTTTCGTCTCTATTTATAGAATAGGGTTCCGAAATGAAAGCAAAGTTGATTTCATTATATTCATTGGAATTGACGCGCCCAATTCATTGACCAGGAGTGAGTTTCCTCGCTAACCACTCACTAGCTCTGGCTCCTTAACCACAGGCCCCACCAGGAACAAAATCCTGATTGGATTTTCAAGTAGCAGTGTGTGTGTGATTTCACAAAAGGAATACCACAAGCACCTAATTTTTTTTACTATTTAGAATGATTTAAAAATGCTTTTAGAAATTGAGGCATAATTGTATACATAATTGTATATGGCTTGTCAATGTATGAACATTATGATGTTAGTTCATATATGAACTAACGTATATTATTCGTATTTGTTCATATATGTTCAGTTTTCTAAAGGTCACATCGAGTTAGTTAATGTTTTTCACACCAGGGGTACAGGGGTCGCCGCCCCCTCTGTCCCCACGGGGGGAATTTCATTGAATAATCCGATTATCAAAGGTCAGCGGCTGTATGTAAGAATTTTATTGTTTTTCTACATTTTTTTTTTACATACAGCAAAACACACACACATGCACATATATATATTCACACATACTAACACTCCCACGCACACACACATTAAAACATACGCGCATATATATAGGCATTCAAAAACGTACGCAAATTTTTAAACACATACACATGTACGCATATACATAAATATAACAAACACACACACACACACACACACACACACACACACACACACACACACACACACACACACACCAAGATATGTATAGTTATATGTTCGTGCCACGGCTAAAGAATCTTCACTTTCAGGCGTTCTGTCGTTGGGGTGACGACACGATCAGCTCCTCATGCTTCAAAGTCTTCTGGACCATCCGTAAGTAACATTATGAAGGTGGTGGAGGCCAAAACCGACAGTAGTTTCAAAGCGTTATACGACAAGGAGTGCTGGGAAGACGGGACACCACGAGCGTAGCTCTCATCCTGTAACTACACTTAGGTGATTACTTAGGTAACTGCACTGAGGTAGTATGAGGACAATGAGTAACTGGAGTGCGTTGATGAGTAAAGAGGGGGTGACAAGCTTTGCTTAAAGTAAATATGACAGAATCCAATTGGCTCTGAAACCTGGACGCCAGTAGATTAAGAATGAGGAGACGGGACTTAAGAACCTTAGCTCATCGCCTGTAAGCACATCTAGGGAAGTACTACTTGGCTAGTAGTCTCCACTCCTTGTTCCTGCCTCTCTAAGACCACATTATCTGTTACTCTGTGTTCCATTATCTCTCTCTCTCTCTCTCTCTCTCTCTCTCTCTCTCTCTCTCTCTCTCTCTCTCCACACACACACACACACACACACACACACACACACATACATATATATATATATATATATATATATATATATATATATATATATATATATATATATATATATATATATATATATATATATATATATATATATAATATGTTGGTGTCACCCAATTTTCCACCATGATTCGTACGGGGTACGTGCCCAACATGGTCGGGGTCGCCAAGATTTAAGAGGCCACACAGTGCCACAATCTCACACGAATCATTTTGGCACTGGATGTCAGCAACGCCTAACTCAATACTTTGATAAAAATAATTAACAATATTTTTTCTTTCAGTAACACGAAACATTATGCACTGGATAAGAGAGGAGAGTGAAGGACGCTCCTGGAGTGATATATTTTCTGGTCTATTTCCATGGTGAGGCTCACTACACACTCAGCCACATACACACTCGGCCACATACTCAGCCACATTCACACTCGGCCACATACACACTCGGCCACATACACACTCGGCCACATACACACTCGGCCACATACACACTCGGCCACATACTCACTCGGCCACATACACACTCGGCCACATACACACTCGGCCACATACTCACTCGGCCACATACCACTCGGCCATACACACTCGGCCACATACACACTCGGCCACATACTCACTCGGCCACATACACACTCGGCCACATACACACTCGGCCACATACACACTCGGCCACATACACACTCGGCCACATACTCACTCGGCCACATACACACTCGGCCACATACACACTCGGCCACATACACACTCGGCCACATACACACTCGGCCACATACACACTCGGCCACATACACACTCGGCCACATACACACTCGGCCACATACTCACTCAGCCACATACACACTCGGCCACATACACACTCGGCCACATACTCACTCGGCCACATACACACTCGGCCACATACACACTCGGCCACATACACACTCGGCCACATACACACTCGGCCACATACACACTCGGCCACATACTCACTCGGCCACATACACACTCGGCCACATACACACTCGGCCACATAATCACTCGGCCACATACACACTCGGCCACATACACACTCGACCACATACTCACTCGGCCACATACACACTCGGCCACATACACACTCGGCCACATACACACTCGGCCACATACTCACTCGGCCACATATACACTCAGCCACATACTCACTCGGCCACATACACACTCGGCCACATACACACTCGGCCACATATACACTCAGCCATAAACACACTCAGCCACATACACACTCAGCACATGCTCAGCCACATACACACTCAGCCACATACACACTCAGCACATACACACTCAGCACATACACACTCAGCCACCTATACACTCAGCCACAAACACACTCAGCCACATACACACTCTGCACATGCTCAGCCACTTACACACTCAGCCACATACTCAGCACATACACATTCAGCCACATACACACTCAGCCACATACACACTCAGCCACATACACACTCAGCCACATACACACTCAGCCACACACACACTCACAGTAGTACCCAGATGAGCCACAGAGACGTTAGAAAGAATTTTTTCAGTGTCAGAGTAGTTAATAAATAGAATGCACTAGGAAGTGTTGTGGTGGAGGCTGACTCCATACACAGTCTCAAATGTAGATATGATAGAGCCCAATAGGCTCACGAATCTGTACACCAGTTGAGAATTGAAAGGCGGGACCAAAGAGCCAGAGCTCAACCCCCGCAAACACAACTAGGTGAGTACTCAGCAACATTAAAACCGCTTCGTTTTTGCAGGATCGACAAATACCTATTTTTGCAACTGCACGGCACTCACTGCACTAATTCTGCAACTGGATCACACTGAACTAATCAACAAAACGTTCTGACGCAACAAAAATTGGCAGGATAGATCCAATTTTTTCTCTCCCTCGAAGGACAAATATTACCAAATAAATTCAGGTGGGCTTTTTTTTTATTTATTTTTATTTTGCATTTCTCTTATTGGACTGGCGGCGAATTTTTTTGGTTAATAGGATTGAGAAGACTGGTAATATATATATATATATATATATATATATATATATATATATATATATATATATATATATATATATATATATATATATATATATATATGACAATGTCAGACCACGGAGGAAAAAATGAAACAGGAAATTTCCTTAAGTACTTTCGTATATTAAATACATCTTCAGAAAGTCATTAATTTTTTCCTCCGTGGTCTGACATTGTCACATTCTTAATCACGTGTTTATTTTCGTGATATACACACACACATATATATATATATATATATATATATATATATATATATATATATATATATATATATATATATATATATATGTATATATATATATCACGTTACCTCGCCTTACTGGAGAGGTGTGTTGGTCTGTCCACTTTTGGTCCTGGGCATAAGTTTCGGACACTTTAGGGCTTGGACGTGTAGGAACAGGTAAAAAAGGGTGAAGGTATGGTGGTATGTGTGGGGAAAGTGTGAGGGAGGAGGGTGTGTGTGGGGAAAGTGTGAGGGAGGAGGGTGTGTGTGGGGAAAGTGTGAGGGAGGAGGGTGTGTGTGGGGAAAGTGTGAGGGAGGATGGTGTGTGGAGAAAGCGTGAGGGAGGAGGATGTGAGGGAGGAGGGTGTTTGGGAAGTGTGAGGGAGGAGGGTGTGTGGGAAGTGTGAGGGAGGAGGGTGTGTGGGAAAAGTGTGATGGAGGAGGGTGTTTGGGAAGTGTGAGGGAGGAGGGTGTGTGGGAAGTGTGAGGGAGGAGGGTGTGTGGGAAAAGTGTGATGGAGGAGGGTGTTTGGGAAGTGTGAGGGAGGAGGGTGTGTGGGAAGTGTGAGGGAGGAGGGTGTGTGGGAAAAGTGTGATGGAGGAGGGTGTTTGGGAAGTGTGAGGGAGGAGGGTGTGTGGGAAAAGTGTGAGGGAGGAGGGTGTGTGGGGGAAAGTGTGAGGGAGGAGGGTGTGAGGAAAGTGTGAGGGAGGAGGGTAGGGTGAAAGTGTGAGGGAGGAGGGTGTGGGGGAAGTGTGAGGGAGGAGGGTGTGGGGAAAGTGTGAGAGAGGAGGGTGTGGGGAAAGTGTGAGTGTGGTAACATACTGATTCTGAACTGAATTCTGATGTGGAATAATGTAAGATAATTATAAGGGCAGGTTATCTTGAGGTTATCTTGAGATGATTTCGGGGCTTAGCGTCCCCGCGGCCCGGTCCTCGACCAGGCCTCCTTTTTATTACTCACACCCAGGAAGCAGTCCGTAGCAGCTGTACAACTCCCAGGTACCTATTTACTGCTAGGTAAACAGGTGCATCAGGGTGAAATAAACTCTGCCTATTTGTTTCCGCCTCCACTGGGGATCGAATCCGGAACCTTAGGACTACGAATCCGAAGCGCTGTCCACTCAGCTGTGAGGCCCGGCGAAGATGATATGAGGACAAGGAGCTGGGATATGCGGACAAGGAGCTGGGATATGAGGACAAGGAGCTGGAAAATGAGAACAAGGAGCTGGGATATGAGGACAAGGAGCTGGGATATGAGGACAAAGAGCCGGGATATGAGAACAAGGAGCTGGGAAATGAGAACAAGGAGCTGGGATATGAGAACAAGGAGCTGGGATATGAGAACAAGGAGCTGGGATATGAGGACAAGGAGCTGGGGTATGAGGACAAGGAGCTGGGGTATGAGGACAAGGAGCTGGGGTATGAGGACAAGGAGTTGGGATATGAGGACAAGGAGCTGGGATATGAGGACAAGGAGCTGGGATATGAGGACAAGAAGCTGGGATATGAGGACAAGGAGCTGGGATATGAGAACAAGGAGCTGGGATATGAGAATAAAGAGCTGGGATATGAGGACAAGGAGCTGGGATATGAGAACAAGGAGCTGGGATATAAGGACAAGGAGCTGGAAAATGAGAACAAGCAGCTGGGATATGAGGACAAGGAGCTGGGATATGAGAACAAGCAGCTGGGATATGAGGACAAGGAGCTGGGATATGAGGATGAGTGACTAATAAATGAGAAAAAGGAGCTGGAAAAAGAAGAGTGAAGTAACGATGTCCTACATCTTGGCTCATCAGGGGATCGAGTCCCGACCTTGTAAGAACCGCCTCTGTACCCACCTGTCATCAGGTGGCTGAGAGAGGTGCATAAAAAAGGTTATAAAGGAAAAGGGTGCCAAAGGAAGGAATAGGGAAAGAGGTAAATGGAGAGGAAGGGTTAATAGAAGAGGTGAATGAAGAGGTAGGGGTCAATGGAAGAGGCAAAGGAAAGAGAGAAAGAGGAAATGCAAGCTCTGATGGAAGGGTAAAGTTGACGAGTTGAAGGAAAGAATAAAAATGTCAATTGAGGAAAAGGGAAAGGAGCCTTATCTCCTTGATGGTGAATGGGTAGCCTAATAGTTGATGGGGGAAGGAAATGGTTGATGGTGGAGGGGGGGGGGGTAGCTTAATAGTTGATGGTGGAAGGGGGTAGCTTAATAACTGATGGGATAGAAGTAGCTTGTTAGTTGATATGGGAGGGGGTTGCTTGACAGTTTCTGGTGATGAACGGGGAGAAAAGTAAAAGGATGGAGATGGATGGCGTTGGGAAGGGAGAGGGTGGAAGAGGTCGGCCTACGTCATACAGAAGGGAAGGGAAATGAAGAAATCAGGAGAACCACCAAACCATTACAACTATATATCACTTGGGAAGGGGTCAGGAAAGGATTTAAGATGGGACGGGAGAGAAAGGAATGGTGCCCAACCACTTGGATAATAGGGGATTGAACGCCGACCTGCATGAAGCGAGACCGTCGCTCTACCGTCCAGTCCAAGTGGGGAGTTGAAGTCGAGATGAAGGATGACACAGAAGAAGGAGAGGTAATAAAGTTGAGTAGAGAAAGTAGAGATAATATGAGGCGAGAGACAGTGAAGAGAAAGTGTTGATAGCCAGAGGAGGGAGATGTAGTGAAGGTAGTAGGAGGACAGAGAGATGAAGAGATAGTGTAGATAGTAGAAGAGAGAGATAAAGATGAAGAGAAAAGGCAAATTGCACGAGGAAGTAAAACAGGAGAGCAAGCGAGAAAGGTTGGAGAGATAGAGGAGGCAGCTTTAAGAGAGAGAGAGAGAGAGCAGGTGTGTGAGGTTGATGTTGACAGGGGAGGGTAGAAGAGAGAGTAGAGGGAGGAGAGGGGTTGGGTGTAAAGCATTAGTGGGGTTTGTGTGCAAGAATGTTCCTTCTCTTGTTAGTATTCCAACAGGAGGAACCTTTGTGTTGATGCATTGGCGTTTTCCCCCTATTGTCTCTCTGAACCTATCCACTCCCCTGTCCTTCGTGATGAATGGGTCTAGTTCCCCGTCTCCATTTTCCTTCGAGTTCCTGTTTTTCTTTTATTTCACCTTGCTTTTTGGCCTGGCCGACGTTCGATTCCCCAAGTGGTTGGACAATGTTTCTTCATTTCTTCTCGTTATTCCAGCTCATTGTCCTCACACGCTAGCTTCTTGCGTCATACCCCAGCTCCTTGTACTATTACTCCAGTTCCCTTTCCTGATACCTAAGCTCCTTGTCCTCATACCTTAACTCTTTGTCCTCATACCTTAACTCTTTGTCCTCATTCCTCAGCTCCTTGTCTCTCGTACTTTTATTTTACGTCTTCGAGCGCGGGAGGAGTCTCCCACAAGAGCTGTCTGGTAAATGTTCAGCATATTTGCTGAACATATTTGTTCAGCTATGTTATTTAGCATATCTCAGGTTCTGGGTCGACGGGACCTGTCAGCTCACCCTGGATTGGCGGGGCACACACGGCCCTGCGCTATAGCTACCCCTAACCCAACATCAACAACAATCTCCTGGCTCTAATATCTATCATTTTGCATGGACAGTGTCCCCTATGTTGCTGTGGAACCTCTTTTGATTGTGCTAATTTAAGCTTTCTTGAGAAACATATGAACGTTCAAACTGCGATATAATTCGTTTTGTGGGTGACAGGAAGCCTGTGGTATATATACTTAATGCCTGTAACTAGATCCCCCTCAAACTACTGACCCCCCGCCAGGATCCAACCATAACAACCGTTGGCTAACGCCTACTAACAGCTTAAGCGTTCTGTTTTAAGACTAAGATTTCGCGCCTTCCCAAAGACGCCGACACGGCGGAAGGAAAACAGACATGACGAACTGTTGGACATTTCAGGACGCCATTCTCAAAGTTCCCTCATATACGTTCTTCACAGAGGGCTGCCAACAGCCCCATCTCCTGCTGGAGGAGGTAGTGGGCAGGCGTCCAGGAGCCCCTCCTCCTCCTCCTCCGTCTTGTGAAAACTGAATAACGACGACCTCTCTTCTTCCAGGGCCTATGTTCTATCTCCGAAGGAGCTGGGCACCGTTCCTTCAAACTTTCTTTATATCTCGGCTTCTTGTCTTCATATCCTAGATCCATATGCTCATATCTCAGCTCCTTGGCCTTATATCCAAGCTCATTGTCCTCATATCTTATCTCCTTGTTCTAATATCCAACCAAGCTCATTGTTCTCATACCCTAGCTCCTTGTCCTTATATCCCACATCATAGTCCATGTATCAGTTCCTTGTCCACATATCTCAGCTCCTTGTCCTCATATCTCAGCTCCTTGTCCTCATATCCCAGCTCCTTATCCTCATTTATCAGCTCCTAGTCCTCATATCTCAGCTTCTTTTCCTCATATCTTGGCTCCTTGTCCTCATATCCCAGCTCCTTGTCCTCATATCCCAGCTCCTTGTCCTTATATCCCAGCTCCTTGTCCTTATATCCCAGCTCCTTGTCCTCATATCCCAGCTCCTTGTCCTTATATCCCAGCTCCTTGTCCTCATATCCCAGCTCCTTATCCTCATTTATCAGCTCCTAGTCCTCATATCTCAGCTTCTTTTCCTCATATCTTAGCTCCTTGTCCTCATATCCCAGCTCCTTGTCCACATATCCCAGCTCCTTGTCCTCATATCCCAGCTCCTTGTCCTCATATCCCAGCTCCTTGTCCTCATATCCCAGCTCCTTGTCCTCATATCCCAGCTCCTTGTCCTCATTTATCACCTCCTCCTGATCGTTGAGAGCGCCGCAGAAATCTCACACGGGGGCAGACCCTTCAGGATCGTTGCAGAAAATAGACTTTTCCTCGGTCAGAAGACTTCGTCATTGTGGCACAGTATTATAGGCACTCGTTTGTAAGGTAAGCAGAGGGTTGCACCACACACCACTCATGGGGCGACCCAACACACACACAACCTCACCACACAATTTTGTGTTTGCATTGTTTGTGTGTTGTATATATATATATATATATATATATATATATATATATATATATATATATATATATATATATATATATATATATATATATTCAGTTGCATATAGTCCTGGGGACCATTCAGGCTTGTTCGCATATATATATATATATATATATATATATATATATATATATAGGGACCCATAGCCTCAGAGAAGAAAATAAGGAGTGTTCAGAGAAGACCTTGTGGATTCTCACTGAACACTTTAACATATTCTTCTCCTACCACCCCCATTCTCTTGTATATATACATGTATATTTGTTTATTTAAACTTTGTTACAAAAAAGGAGTTACATTCATGGTACAAAGATGATTATCATAAGTTGAGTTCCTCCAGCTTCTCAGATGGCGGGCAAGAACCCTGAATGCAGTGTGCATTTCCCCTTTCTTTTCCACGCCGAGGTGCTGGAAAAGGAAGCTGGTAGCTGTAGAGTCCCTTCTTGTTTAAATTAGCTTAGAACCCAGTTCCTTCAAAAAGCCGATAGAACTATTACCCCAGACGCCGAGTGTGTCAGAAGCAATGGGGACGAAATTGTGGTGGTGATCCAGTTCTCTGTACTTACGGGATTTGGCTGATTCCCTGTGGGTGGCAGCGCCACCTGGATTTGCAACACTGAAGTCAATATAGGTGTTAGCCAGGGTTGATACGCACGTGTAGTCCCACACCAACTGCTTGCCGTTCTTCCAGGGGTTCACTGTGATACCATCCGGGCGACCAATAAGAGTATCAGAGTTACGAGGCGTTAGGTAACGGGGCTCTCAGCTGGGCATCCAGCGGTGGTGAGGCTCCTTCTGAATACTTCAAGAGTGAAAATATGCTCCTTCTGAAGATGTATTAATATACGAAAGTATTTAAGGAAATTCCTGTTTCAATTTTCCTCCGTGGTCTGACAATGTCATATATATATGTATATATATATATATATATATATATATATATATATATATATATATATATATATATATATATATATATATATATATATATATATATACATATATATATATTTTTTTTTTTTTAAGCTTTGTAGATTTGTATATATTGCGTTGAATTTTTAAATGTTTGTCATTATAAATATGCAACTTTATGACGTGTGTGTTTAGGGGGGGTGGGGGAAGGGCAAGAAAAAAGTATTAGATATTGAAAGATATAGAGAGAGAGAGTTTGCCTCACCCAAAATGGAACCTCAGACTCCTGTCTTGTTAAATCAGGGAGACCGACTATTGTTATCAGGTGTGGCCTCCTCCGTCAGTCTGGGAGGTATACCGATTACTCTCTTTCTCTCTATCTCTCTCTCTCTCTCTCTCTCTCTCTCTCTCTCTCTCTCTCTCTCTCTCTCTCTCTCTCTCTCTCTCTCTCTCACTCTCTCACTCTCACTGTCCGGGGGCATGTTCTACCAGTCAGGAACAGACCTACTCTCCCCAGGTCTGTGTCCGGAGGTCCCTCTGTGTCCCACACCTCTATCTCATTTTTGCTTCGTGTTTGCATGAGTGAGTGTATATATTTTGTGTGAGAGTGCGTGTGTGTTGGGAGAGAGAGAGAGAGAGAGAGAGAGAGAGAGAGAGAGAGAGAGAGAGAGAGAGAGAGAGAGAGAGAGAGAGAGAGAGAGGTCGTGTAGACCATATCTATTTCCCCGAACGCCCCTGGTGTTGCCTCACACCACCCAGCGAGCCATCTTGAGAAAGGGCCGTCTTACGTCAGATTCCGGTCACATCGGGGCGTGTGTGTGTGTCCTTGTGTTGCACCCGGTGTGCTCCCAGGAGCTAGGCCCTCCGCCCTCCACCTCCGGGGTCATGGTGAGCAGCAGCAGCAGCAGGAGGAGGAGGAAGGTCCTCCGGCACGATTGAGAGGAACGTCTGACAATCCGATACTGGCTCCGGCTCATTTTATTGGAAGTGATTCGGAATCTCCCTTAACACTATGCTATTAACTTATTTTAGATTTTAATTCGTTTTGAACATACTTTAAATGTTTGTTTTAATAGTAAAAGTTTTTTTTTTAAAGTCTAAGAGCTTGTCAGCGTAACAATTGCTTTTCTTAAATTCTATAGCTTTGTATAAGCTTTAAGTTGAAGGTATTCAAGGATTCTCATAATGCCACAGAAACGAGGCTTAATCATGTGGATTTACTCACAAAGGAATTATACAGTAAATTTGTGGATGTTTATTGTACATCTCAAGACACACTTGTCGGATCATTGTATCACCAACGACAGTAGAAACCCTAGGGAAGCGAATTATCAGGGGAAAGCGCCAAGCCGTTACGACTATATAGCACTTGGAAAGGTTAGGATAAGGATTTGGGATGGGACGGGGGGGAAAGGAATGGTGCCCAACTACTTGGAGGGTCGGGAATTGAACGCCGACCTGCATGAAGCGAGACCGTCGCTCTACGGTCCAGCCCAGGCTGTTGCTTTCAGTAGAAACTCAAGTTGTTTACAGCTCGCATCAGAGAACTCCTCCACTACTGGACTAGAGTTTGAGAGAACTTAAGCATTGAAGAACTAGCTTTAAGCGTTAAGAATTAAGCAATACTGAACTTTAGTATTTAAAGAAATTTAACACTTATGAGCTCCAACTTTAAAGAATAATAGGATTAAAGAGCCCCAGCATTAAAGAACCCCAGCATTAAAGAACCCCAGCATTAAAGAACCCCAGCATTAAAGAACCCCAGCATTAATGAACCCCAGCATTAAAGAGCCCCAGCATTAAAGAACCCCAGCATTAAAGAACCCCAGCATTAAAGAACCCCAGCATTAATGAACCCCAGCATTATTGAACCCCAGCATTAAAGAACCCCAGCATTAAAGAACCGCCAGCATTAAAGAACCACCAGCACTAAAGAACCCCAGCACTAAAGAACCCCAGCATTAAAGAACCCCAGCATTAATGAACCCCAGCATTAAAGAACCCCAGCACTAAAGAACCCCAGCATAAAAGAACCCCAGCATTAAAGAACTCCAGCATTAAAGAACCCCAGCATTAATGAACCCCAGCATTAAAGAGCCCCAGCATTAAAGAACCCCAGAATTAAAGAACCCCAGCATTAAAGAACCCCAGCATTAAAGAACCCCAGCATTAAAGAACCCCAGCATTAAAGAACCCCATCATTAAAGAACCCCAGCATTAAAGAACCCCAGCATTAATGAACCCCAGCATTAATGAACCCCAGCATTAAAGAACCACCAGCACTAAAGAACCCCAGCATTAAAGAACCCCAGCATTAAAGAACCCCAGCATTAAAGAACCCCAGCATTAAAGAACGCCAGCATTAAAGAACCCCAGCACTAAAGAACCCCAGCACTAAAGAACCCCAGCATAAAAGAACCCCAGCATTAAAGAACCCCAGCATTAAAGAACCCCAGCATTAATGAACCCCTGCATTAAAGAACCCCAGCATTAAAGAACCCCAGCATTAAAGAACCCCAGCATTAAAGAACCCCAGCATTAAAGAACCCCAGCATTAAAGAACCACCAGTATTAAAGAACCGCCAGCATTAAAGAACCACCAGCACTAAAGAACCCCAGCACTAAAGAACCCCAGCACTAAAGAACCCCAGCACTAAAGAACCCCAGCATAAAAGAACCCCATCACTAAAGAACCCCAGCATTAAAGAACCCCAGCATAAAAGAACCCCAGCACTAAAGAACCCCAGCATTAAAGAACCCCAGCATAAAAGAACCCCAGCACTAAAGAACCCCAGCACTAAAGAACCCCAGCATAAAAGAACCCCAGCACTAAAGAACCCCAGCATTAAAGAACCCCAGCATAAAAGAACCCCAGCATTAAAGAACCACCAGCACTAAAGAACCCCAGCACTAAAGAACCCCAGCACTAAAGAACCCCAGCACTAAAGAACCCCAGCACTAAAGAACCCCAGCATTAAAGAACCCCAGCATAAAAGAACCCCAGCACTAAAGAACCCCAGCATTAAAGAACCCCAGCATAAAAGAACCCCAGCACTAAAGAACCCCAGCACTAAAGAACCCCAGCATAAAAGAACCCCAGCACTAAAGAACCCCAGCATTAAAGAACCCCAGCATAAAAGAACCCCAGCATTAAAGAACCACCAGCACTAAAGAACCCCAGCATTAAAGAACCCCAGCATTAAAGAACCACCAGCACTAAAGAACCCCAGCATTAAAGAACCCCAGCATTAAAGAACCCCAGCATTAAAGAACCCCAGCATTAAAGAACCCCAGCATTAAAGAACCCCAGCATTAAAGAACCCCAGCATTAAAGAACCCCAGCATTAAAGAACCCCAGCATTAAAGAACCCCAGCATTAAAGAACCCCAGCATTAAAGAACCCCAGCATTAAAGAACGCTCCCCCCCCCAAACAACACAAAATCTGATAAACCTCCCCCAGCTCCTGCGAGACAGAACTGATAAGAAAGGTTAGAAAAATCATGCGAATATCGGGTTGACCTCAAGAGGCGAAGGAAGATGGACGAGGCCAGACACAGAGGAGGAGAACACGCAATTCCCCTTCGGGAGCCGCAAAGAAATGGCGATAAAGGAGAAGAAGAACTTGACGAGAGTAAACAAAAGCTGGCGGAAATAATATAGAAAATGGGGGGTTTATTAGGACGGGGTTTAGGTCATGGATGAAGGGATTAGGGTAAGTGTTTGGGATTAGACGGAGGGAATGTTGCCCAATCACTTGGACGGAGGGTGGAAGGGAAGGAGGGGGGGAAGGACCCCCCCCCTTCTTCTCCCCCCCCCCCCCCCCACTTACTTTCCCTGGAGGTAGGAGGGGGGGGGAGTTAAAGGGAAAAACTAATTAAACTGGAAGTCATTATGGTATGTGTGGGGGGGGGGTGAGGGCAAGGTTGGTGTGTGTGTGGGGGGTGAGGGCAAGGTAGGTGGGTGTGTGTGGGGTGAGGGCAAGGTTGGTGTGTGTGTGTGGGGTGAGGGCAAGATAGTTGTGTGTGTGTGTGGGGTGAGGGCAAGGTAGGTGGGTGTGTGTGTGTGGGGTGAGGGCAAGGTAGGTGTGTGTGTGTGTGTGGGGGGTGAGGGCAAGGTTGGTGTGTGTGTGTGGGGTGAGGGCAAGGTTGGTGTGTGTGTGTGTGGGGTGAGGGCAAGGTTGGTGTGTGTGTGGGGGGTGAGGGCAAGGTAGGTGTGTGTGTGTGTGTGGGGGGGGAGGGCAAGGTTGGTGTGTGTGTGTGGGGTGAGGGCAAGGTTGGTGTGTGTGTGTGTGGGGTGAGGGCAAGGTTGGTGTGTGTGTGTGGGGTGAGGGCAAGGTAGGTGTGTGTGTGTGTGTGGGGGGTGAGGGCAAGGTTGGTGTGTGTGTGTGGGGTGAGGGCAAGGTTGGTGTGTGTGTGTGTGGGGTGAGGGCAAGGTTGGTGTGTGTGTGTGGGGTGAGGGCAAGGTTGGTGTGTGTGTGTGTGGGGTGAGGGCAAGGTTGGTGTGTGTGTGGGGGGTGAGGGCAAGGTAGGTGTGTGTGTGGGGGGTGAGGGCAACGAAGGTGGGTGTGTGTGTGGTGAGGGCAAGGTAGGTGGGTGTGTGTGGGGTGAGGGCAAGGTAGGTGGGTGTGTGTGTGGGGTGAGGGCAAGGTAGGTGTGTGTGTGGGGGGTGAGGGCAACGAAGGTGGGTGTGTGTGTGGTGAGGGCAAGGTAGGTGGGTGTGTGTGGGGTGAGGGCAAGGTAGGTGGGTGTGTGTGTGTGGGGTGAGGGCAAACTAGGTGGGTGTGTGTGGGGTGAGGGCAAGGTGTGTGTGTGTGTGGGGTGAGGGCAAGGTAGGTGTGTGTGTGTGTGTATGGGGTGAGGACAAGGTAGGTGTGTGTGTGTGTGTGGGGTGAAGGCAAGGTAAGTGGGTGTGTGTGTGTGTGGCGTGAGGGCAAGGTAGGTGTGTGTGTGGGGTGAGGGCAAGGTAGGTGGGTGTGTGAGGTGAGGACAATGTAGGTGTGTGTGTGTGGGGTGAGGGCAAGGTAGGTGGGTGTGTGTGTGTGTGTGTGGTGAGGGCAAGGTAGGTAGGTGTGTGTGTGTGTGGTGAGGGCAAGGTAGGTGTGTGTATGTGGGGTGAGGGCAAGGTAGGTGGGTGTGTGTGGGGTGAGCGCAAGGTAGGTGGGTGTGTGTGGGGTGAGGGCAAGGTAGGTGGGTGTGTGTGTGTGTGGTGAGGGCAAGGTAGGTGGGTGTGGGTGTGTGTGTGTGGTGAGGGCAAGGTAGGTGTGTGTGTGTGTGGGGTGAGGGCAAGGTAGGTGTGTGTGTGTGTGTGGTGAGGGCAAGGTAGGTGTGTGTGTGTGTGGGGTGAGGGCAAGGTAGGTGTGTGTGTGTGTGGTGAGGGCAAGGTAGGTGGGTGTGTGTGTGGGGTGAGGGCAATTAAGGTAGGTGTGTGTGTGTGTGTGTGTGTGTGTGGTGAGGGCAAGGTAGGTGGGTGTGTGTGGGGTGAGGGCTAGGTAGGTGTGTGTGTGTGTGTGTGGGGTGAGGGCAAGGTAGGTGTGTGTGTGTGTGGGGTGAGGGCAAGGTAGGTGGGTGTGTGTGTGTGTGTGGTGAGGGCAAGGTAGGTGTGTGTGTGTGCGTGTGGTGAGGGCAAGGTAGGTGTGTGTGTGTGCGTGGGGTGAGGGCTAGGTAGGTGTGTGTGTGTGTGTGTGGGGTGAGGGCAAGGTAGGTGGGTGTGTGTGGGGTGAGGGCAAGGTAGGTGTGTGTGTGTGCGTGTGGTGAGGGCAAGGTAGGTGTGTGTGTGTGTGTGGGGTGAGGACAAGGTAGGTGTGTGTGTGTGTGTGTGGGGTGAGGGCAAGGTAGGTGTGTGTGTGTGTGGGGTGAGGGCAAGGTAGGTGGGTGTGTGTGTGTGGGGTGAGGGCAAGGTAGGTGGGTGTGTGTGGGGTGAGGGCAAGGTAGGTGGGTGTGTGTGTGTGTGTGTGGGGTGAGGGCAAGGTAGGTGTGTGTGTGTGGGGGTGAGGGCAAGGTAGGTGGGTGTGTGTGTGTGTGTGTGGGGTGAGGGCAAGGTAGGTGTGTGTGTGTGTGTGTGTGTGGGGTGAGGGCAAGGTAGGTGTGTGTGTGTGGGGGTTGAGGGCAAGGTAGGTGTGTGTGTGTGGGGTGAGGGCAAGGTAGGTGGGTGTGTGTGTGTGTGTGTGGGGTGAGGGCAAGGTAGGTGTGTGTGTGTGTGTGTGTGTGTGGGGTGAGGGCAAGGTAGGTGTGTGTGTGTGGGGGGTGAGGGCAAGGTAGGTGTGTGTGTGTGGGGTGAGGGCAAGGTAGGTGGGTGTGTGTGTGTGTGTGTGTGGGGTGAGGGCAAGGTAGGTGTGTGTGTGTGGGGGGTGAGGGCAAGGTAGGTGTGTGTGTGTGGGGGGTGAGGGCAAGATAGGTGGGTGTGTGTGGGGTGAGGGCAAGGTAGGTGTGTGTGTGTGGGGGGTGAGGGCAAGGTAGGTGTGGGGTGAGGGCAAGGTAGGTGTGTGTGTGGGGGGGGGTGAGGGCAAGGTAGGTGGGTGTGTGTGTGTGGGGTGAGGGCAAGGTAGGTGGGTGTGTGTGTGTGGGGTGAGGGCAAGGTAGGTGGGTGTGTGTGTGTGTGTGGGGTGAGGGCAAGGTAGGTGTGTGTGTGTGGGGGGTGAGGGCAAGGTAGGTGGGTGCGTGTGGGGGGTGAGGGCAAGGTAGGTGGGTGTGTGTGGGGGGTGAGGGCAAGGTAGGTGTGTGTGTGTGTGGGGGGTGAGGGCAAGGTAGGTGTTTGTGTGTGGGGGGTGAGGGCAAGGTAGGTGGGTGTGTGTGTGGGGTGAGGGCAAGGTAGGTGGGTGTGTGTGGGGTGAGGGCAAGGTAGGTGGGTGTGTGTGGGGTGAGGGCAAGGTAGGTGGGTGTGTGTGGGGTGAGGGCAAGGTAGGTGGGTGTGTGTGGGGTGAGGGCAAGGTAGGTGGGTGTGTGTGGGGTGAGGGCAAGGTAGGTGGGTGTGTGTGGGGTGAGGGCAAGGTAGGTGGGTGTGTGTGGGGTGAGGGCAAGGTAGGTGGGTGTGTGTGGGGTGAGGGCAAGGTAGGTGTGTGTGTGTGGGGTGAGGGCAAGGTAGGTGGGTGTGTGTGGGGTGAGGGCAAGGTAGGTGGGTGTGTGTGGGGTGAGGGCAAGGTAGGTGTGTGTGTGTGGGGTGAGGGCAAGGTAGGTGGGTGTGTGTGGGGTGAGGGCAAGGTAGGTGGGTGTGTGTGTGTGGTGAGGGCAAAATAGTAAAGCATTAGGTGCTTTAAATAGATGTTATAAAGTTGGTCAAATTAGAATATGGCGTAAGATCCAAGAGGACGGCAATTGGAACCAGTCAATAAAGTGATATTTTAATATGACCTTCGCTGGGGTAAAACATGGCCCAGGATTAAAATGTGGGGGAGACATGAAATATGGGGCAGGGGCCAAATGTGGGGTAGAGGCATAAAATATGGGGTAGAGGCATAAAATATGGGAGAGAGGCATAAAATATGGGAGAGAGACACAAAATATGGGAGAAAGGCATAAAATATGGGAGAGAGGCATAAAATATGGGGGAGAGGCATAAAATATGGGGTAGAGGCATAAAATATGGGAGAGAGGAACAAAATATGGGAGAGAGGAACAAAATATGGAGGAGGTTCATAAAATTTTGGGAGGCATAAAGTATTTTTGAGGAAAATATGAGGTAGGGCGGCCAAAGCGGTGCGAAAAGCAGAAAGAGTAGAGGTGACGTATGCAAATGAGGAGATAGCGGAGGAACGATGTGGCCAGGAGTGTGATGGCACTATTTCCTGTCGACCATGGGGGTGCCACTCAGGCATGGCACTCTCTTCTTCATTTGTCGCCTCTACCTCCTCCTCCTCCTCCTCCATCTGTCTTCGCTTCCTCCTCCTTCATCGGTCTCTTCTTTCCCCCTAATTCATCTGTTTCCTCATCCTCAAGCACTTTCTCTTCGCCTTCTTCTCTTCGTCTTTCTTCTCTGTCTCCTCCTCCTCTTCTTCTATATCTATCTGCACCATTTCTTACATTTCTCTTCGCTTCTCTTCCTCTTCCTCCTTAATTTAATTCACGTCTTGCTTTCCATTCTCCTTGTGCACTAAATATTGACACTTCCATTTTATTACTTCATTATTTCTGCCTGTTCAATTCTCCAAGTCTTCCTTCGTTTTCCTTACATAATGTCTTTGTTGTTCTTGTTCTCCCCTGATTGTTCTGCTTTATTCCTCTCTTGCCTTCATTGCAATAACCAAGATTGGCCTGGTACACTTGGACGGCTCTGAAGGTTCAAGGCAAGGATTAGAACACAAGGGAGGGAAGATTCACGAAGCAGTTACGCAAGCACTTATGAACCTGTACATCTTTTCTCAATCTTTGGCGGTTTTATTTACAATTATTCAACAGTTAATGAGCCCCGAAACACCAGGAGGCTGTTTATAACAATAACAACAGTTGATTGGGAAGTTTCCATGCTTGCAAACTGTTTAATAAATGTAACCAAAGCTGTCAAATATTGAGGAAAGATGTACACGTTCGTAAGTACTTGCGTCACTGCTTCGTGAATCTGGCCCAGGACGGCTGCCAGAGCTGCTGGTGAAGCTTCGAACACTCACATCCCAAACTTGTCCTCCTGTGGTCCTGGGTTCGATCCCAGGCGCCGGCAAGAAACAATGGGCAGAGTTTCTTTCACCCTATGTCTCTGTTACCTAGCAGTAAAATAGGTACCTGGGTGTTAGTCAGCTGTCACGAGCTGCTTCCTGGGGGTGGAGGCCTGGTCGAGGACCGGGCCGCGGGCACACTAAAGCCCCGAAATCATCTCAAGATAACCAAGATAACCTCACCTAATACATTTTTGGGTTTACGGAATCGACAAACCCATTAAAACTGTGATGAATTAGTAAAAAAATAAAGTAATAATATGAACGTTCTCCATTTATCGGCCTCGATAGGTTAGGAGGGAGGATTGGGTTCACACGTTTCTGGTTAGGGAAACCAGTTGTATTTTTTTTTTGCTGAATAGCAAATGGAGAAAACATTCGACAAACGCTCTAGTTAAGAGCCAGAAAAAATGCAGGAACAAAATACTTAAACTCGTCTGGTATGCAAAATACAGCAGCAATATGAGAAAAACTGGAAAATCCCAACAGACTGCAGAAAACAGAAAAAATACAAAAATAAAAAAAGACCAACAAAAGCAGGATACAAAAAAGATGTAACATGATCAGCATGTTCACAACAGAACACCAACGACAGGTAAATATCATGTTATTCTTGGCTAGATAAAGCACAGCAGACCAGAGACCATACGAGCGGCGACTGGGGGTGGGTGGGCAGCAGCCACGACTGTTGTGGGAGCGCTGAGCGTCAGGGCTGCGGACACCTTCACCACTCACAGTGTCCCAGTTACGGCGTTAGACTGGACACTCAGACTGGTCCTCGCCACCCTGGACCCCCTCCTCCTCCCCCCCCCCAAAAAAAAAAATGGGTCCTGAGGGCGTTATTATCGCCTGACTGGACGATCACAGGAGCCAGCATCCGGCTCCTGTAGACAATCCCATTTACGGGATCTTCTGGAATGTAGATGATGCATGATCTGAGGGGGATGAGGGGGGGGGGGGGATTATAGCCACACCGCTTCTATGAGCGACGTAGAATTTTTTTTTTTGGGGGGGGGGGAATGTTGTCTACCAGTTTCGTCACCCCGTAGAGCAGTTGGTGGGTTAAGGCCTTAGTATCGTTACCTTGAGGTTATCTTGAGATAATTTCGGGTCTTTTTAGTGTCCCCGCGGCCCGGTCCTCGACCAGGCCTCCACACCCAGGAAGCAGCGCGTGACAGCTGACTAACACCCAGGTGCCTATTTACTGCTAGGCAACAGGGGCATAGGGTGAAAGAAACTCTGCCCATTGTTTCTCGCCGGCGCCAGGGATCGAACTCAGGACCACAGGATCACAAGTCCAGTGTGCTGTCCGCTCGGCCGATCGTTCCCTTTCGTAATTTAAGTCTCGTCACAGTCTTTTGTATCGTAATTTAAGTCTTGTCACAGCCCTTTATGTCGTAATTTTAACCTGTCCTCAGGCTTGGATCGTTAAAGCGGCGGTCGACCACCAAGTTGTAATTCATAAATTTTAACGTTTTATGTATTAAAAATAGTTTTTTCTTGTAAACATATTATTAGTGTTATATATTAGTTCTATGTAAAGTTGGGCATAGGTTCAGTGTTTAGGCTCTGTTGGCAATAATTTGGATTTGTTGTACGTGGGTGAAGCCTCTACAGGGCTGGGATTCGAACAGAAGTTGTCAGCGAAGCACTGTTCGATAAATGGTCGAGCGTCATCAGTTGCTAGCCGTATGTAATTTTTTTTTTCATTCATAATCAGGAGGTTTGGTGGGTGGGTTACGGTGCATCTGACCTTTGTTGCAGCTTGAACTCATCAACAAAGGCCAATGGTCGTTCCATGTACCCACCAAACCCTGTTTATAAATTGAAAACACTGTATATACAACACACAACTCATCTTAACACACTAACACTCTTAGAGTGTTAGAATGTTAAGACTCTACCTCATCTTAACACTACCTCTAACTCATCTTAACACACTAACACTCTTAGAGTGTTAGAGTGTTAAGTATTAACACTAAATCCTTCACCCACGTACTACAAATACAAATAATCGCCAACAGAACCTAAACACCTAACCTAACCTAACCTATGCCTATATATGCACAATATGCTAATATAATATTAATTTATATTAGAAAAAATTCCGATTTTGAATGAACAGCATGTAAAAAACTTATGAATGCGTCTGTGGGGTCGACCGCTGGATGGAATGGACTTGAGTCGAGGACAGGTTGGAAAAAGAAGATTGAGAACGATGCCACGAGACGGTAAGTGAGAGAACTCGCTCACTAGGGCGCCAGAGGATGGGATGGGTATTTTTAGCCACCACCACCACGCCGTTGTTATCAAGTAAATTGCTTTGCCCTCCTCGCAAACCGCTAGACTGCGCACTTCATCCCCTTTCGTAATTTATTCAAACAGCGACCTGATTGAAGCCTACATGTATAAAGAGCCTCTAAATTTAAGAGGTTTGAAGGACAATTTGATTTCAATAAGCTGCAGATAGAAGCTTAAATTTGTCTCTGTTGAGTGGTTCAGCGCTGAACGGTGCTGTCAAGTGAGGGGTATTTTTAGCGGATAATTTCACTTGACGAATTTTCTCCTGGCGTTAGTGTGCGTGAGTGCACGAGTGTCGCTATACGCTCGCGCTCGTTTCTTTGCGGTAGTCCCATCAAGGGGAATTTACTCACGAGGAACAGAAGCGTATTTTGTTATTGTATTGACGTGTTTCTTCCATGGTAGCAGAGGTGCTTGACTACTGTTCACCGATAACAACAGTGAGATATGCGTTGTACCCCCGGGCCCCCTGCAGCTCAACATCTCGCAAAACATCAGTAATATGAAGTGTTTAAAAGCCTTTAATTGAAATGTTTATTTAAACATTGAAATGTTTAAAAACTCCTCCTTGATCTTTTAAATTATATACATGTCTTATTGACGAGTTACTGTGAGTGGGCGGCTTATTAGAGGTGCTTTGAGTGGTGTGTGTGTGCTGGGAGAGGGTAGTGGGCATGGGTGGTGTGTGTGTGCTGGGGGAGGGTAGTGGGCATGGGTGGTGTGTGTGTGCTGGGGGAGGGTAGTGGGCATGGGTGGTGTGTGTGTGCTGGGGGTGGGTAGTGGGTATGGGTGGTGTGTGTGTGCTGGGGGTGGGTAGTGGGCATGGGTGGTGTGTGTGTGCTGGGGGTGGGTAGTGGGCATGGGTGGTGTGTGTGTGCTGGGGGAGGGTAGTGGGCATGGGTGGTGTGTGTGTGCTGGGGGAGGGTAGTGGGCATGGGTGGTGTGTGTGTGCTGGGGGTGGGTACTGGGCATGGGTGGTGTGTGTGTGCTAGGGGTGGGTAGTGGGCATGGATGGGGGTTATATTGATCTGGGCAGACCATAGTTCCTTCCCTTTCCCCCCTTCCCCTTACCTTCCCTTCCCTCGTTCTCCCCCTCCCCCGTTGCCTCATTCCTTTTCCTTCCCCTCCCTTCACATTTGGCAGTCTGACCCTCTGGTCATACTTCCCACCCCTCTTTTTGGTCGTTCCTGCCATATAACTACTCTTGTCAAATTACCCCTTAGGCAGGTGGTCAGGTCACTTGTCCAATCCTATTTTCTCTAATCCCTTCAATCGGTTGTCTCCCAGTCTTTTCCAATCGTTCCCCTCTCCTCCTGTCTTGCACATAACCATTCAGTGCCATATAACCTTAATTCTCAAGTTTCGAGTGAGGTGCCTGGGAGCCATAAACGGCTGTTTGGTTCCTCTTGTAGCGTGGGAACGATTCGGGAGTCTACGGGAATAAAACATAACTTTCAGGACAGGCCTATGTCACCAAGGAGGCCTAGGGGCGGGGATAGTCAGAGTTCTGGCTGGCCTAAGAGTAAGACTCTGTAGTCATTGGTTCGAGCCTTGAGAGGCGGAGTCCCCCAGGGTAGTGCCTTGTCGCCCATTGGCCCAGCCTCAGAATATCCAGCTTTGCTTTGAATTGATTGGTGCTCCTAGCCGGAGCCAAGCTCCAGAGGAAACCCTTAGGTCTCCCAAGGGTAGTGTAAGAGAATTGGAGTCAGTGTGTCTTGGGGCTTACTGGGGTACAGGTCTCCTGACCTGTAGGGCAAGCCATTCAACATCTTGGCCGATTTTGCGGGATTAAGGTAATGTCTGTCTGAGTTTTGGTACATCAAAGTAAATTGCACACCATTTTTCAATTGCCTCGTTGGATGTCTTAGTAAAGTAAGATATATTTTTTCAATTTGATTTCAATATACGTGTTTTAATAAAGTAATTTTATGTATTTGTGTTTAGTTACCTGTTCCCCACTTTTCGTTATTAATGCTGATTCATATTTGTGTGGTATTTGGAAATTTCCCCCTGTGTTCTCCAGTAATGGGTATTAAAGTTGCCCTTCAATCTCAATCAGTAAAGTAAAGATGACATTTTAATTCCCAAGCATTTACCAAGATTCTATTGCCCAGGAGTTCATGATTATTGATTTCCTTCCTTCCTTCCTTCCTTCCTTCCTTCCTTCCTTCCTTCCTTCCTTCCTGGGGGGGGAATCAATAATAGACATTCAGAGTCTGAGCAGCGAGGTGGTGGCAGTGTTTAATGAGTTTTTGTTGATTCAGTTATTATTCAAATTAATAAAC
Source organism: Procambarus clarkii (assembly GCF_040958095.1). Classification (NCBI taxonomy): domain Eukaryota; kingdom Metazoa; phylum Arthropoda; class Malacostraca; order Decapoda; family Cambaridae; genus Procambarus; species Procambarus clarkii. The sequence continues at coordinate 4,073,790 of NC_091197.1, read as the reverse complement.
CCTCCATTTGTGGCTTGCCCCTCATTTAATATTTCAGAATTAATAATTGGTGTTATCATTGGGGGTCACATTGATCTGCAAGCAGTGTTAAGCCTGGGGTGTTGAGGTCACGTGAGTAAAGGGTAGAGAGAAGAGCAGTTTGGGGTATTACAGGGTGGGGGGTGGGGGGGGGGGGGGTGCCAGGGGTGGGGTGGGCGAGGTGGGGTGGATGGTGGGTTGTGTGTGGATGACTCGGGTGTGTATGGATGATTCCGGTGCATGTTGATGACGCGCGTGCGTGTGGATGACTCGGGTGCGTGTGGATGACATGGGTGCGAGTGGATGACGCGAGTGCGTGTGGATGACGCGAGTGGGTGTGGATGACTGGTGCGTGTGGAAGCTCATTCTTTCGAGTGTTGCCCCTCACTAAAAATGCAAGTGTTACCCCTAACCAGAAGCGTACAAACCCAAACAACCCACCTAACCTTACGAGGCCGATGCATAGAAAACGTCAAAATTACAATGCTTTGTTTTTTTGACTAATACGTCTCATAAGGGAACGCTTGATTATGGGGTGCACTTATGTGTACTCAGGACCAGCCCACTAGCCATTTACATAACCACTTACGAAACCTGTACATCTTTTCATCATCATGGCAGTTTTGTTTTCATATATTAAACAGTTTGTGAGCCCCGAAGCACTATACGAGGTTGTTTACAACAATAACAACCACGGATTTGTGAAGTTTCCAGTTTCGTAAACGGTTTAATAAATGTCAATAAAGCCGCCATGATTAAGGAAAGATGTAGAGGTTTCGCAAGTGGTTTGCTAAACGCATGGTGAATCCTAAGCTACGTTCTGACCCAGTTTAAGAGGTCCCCCTTCACTACCCTCATTATCAATCACTCCGGTGAACCCGTATTAAAAGTCTTACGAAAGTCCCCATGTATATATTCTGCTCTCTCGCCCGTCCACGTCTATCCTTGAGAAAAAGAGAGTAACTGAATGAACAAATCCACAAGGGCCATTACGAGGATTCGAACCTGCGTCTGAGAGCATCCCAGACGCTGCCTTTATCGACTGAACTACGACATGGTCAAAGGAGTTGAAACCGAAGTTCTACTGAACTTACTGGATCCTGATGATGAGTTGATGCATCACGCAATTGTGATTTCTGTGTGTAAAGTAACTGAATCACGTTTGACCTTTAGTAAAATAATATTTGAGTTATTAAATAATAGCCCATTAATAACTCTTTTTTTCAAGATTAACTTAAGTGGCATTTTCATTTATCGCCTTAAGTAATTTTCCCGTAAATAACAGTTAAATAATTGAACGATAACATAATCCCTCCCCGCCAAACACACACCGAAACTACGACGTTGGTACAACGTTCGAACAAGTTTTAACACCTCCTAACCAGTCATAACAACCAATACAACAAGTTGTAACAACGTTCTAATACGTCATAAACACGTTAAGCCAAGATAAAACAACTTTATTACAAGTTGTAACAAGCGGAAAATAGAGACAGTTTCAGTTTGTGTTTCTAAGAGTTTAACTAAAAATGTACTTCATCAGTCCGCGTTCTGGACCGTTACACAACATTTCCTTTATTCAACATTCATGACATGAGTCAACTGTATACATATGAATGATGTTGTGAGTGTTATTCATGATCAAGTGTGTTACATGTGGGTTCACTCATTCACAGGATCATTCACAGGATCATTCACAGGATCTCAGCGGCAGTGACTCAAGAAACTTTCGAAGACACATTGGGTAAGTGTTAGATTGATCCTTGAGTTATGTTAGATGATGAGTACGTTGTGTTGACGATGAGTACGTTGTGTTCACGATGAGTACGTTGTGTTCACGATGAGTACGTTGTGTTCACGATGAGTGTCAAGTCTTCCGGGAAGTTTTTCATGGTTTTGAAAAACTTCTTTTGAAACTGTTGGTTTCTAAGGGTGAAACCCATGTTCTATGACTGGTTTCTAAGGGTGAAACCCATGTTCTATGACTGGTTTCTAAGGGTGAAACCCATGTTCTATGACTGGTTTCTAAGGGTGAAACCCATGTTCTATGACTGGTTTCTAAGGGTGAAACCCATGTTCTATGACTGATTTCTAAGGGTGAAACCCATGTTCTGTGACTGGTTTCTAAGGGTGAAACCCATGTTCTATGACTGGTTTCTTAGGGTGAAACCCATGTTCTATGACTGGTTTCTAAGGGTGAAACCCATGTTCTATGACTGATTTCTAAGGGTGAAACCCATGTTCTGTGACTGGTTTCTAAGGGTGAAACCCATGTTCTATGACTGGTTTCTAAGGGTGAAACCCATGTTCTATGACTGGTTTCTAAAGGTGAAACCCATGTTCTATGACTGGTTTCTAAAGGTGAAACCCATGTTCTATGACTGGTTTCTAAGGGTGAAACCTCATGCTGAAACTTGGTAGTGCCAGTTATTGTATAAACTAGGCACTTTTTATATGCTAACAGGAAGCCTCCTGTTGAAACAGGGGTGGTGCATCTCTTCCTGTTTGCTGTTTTCAACAAGAATAAAAACACGTGTTTCATATCGATAACTTGATGTTCCGTTTTTTTTTGCGTTGGTTGTAAATGCTCTTAAAACATTGACGTACAATCATGGAATGAGTTTTTATGTTTATATATTAAAATATAATATATAAACATTAATCTCTTCTCTCTCTCTCTCTCTCTCTCTCTCTCTCTCTCTCTCTCTCTCTCTCTCTCTCTCTCTCTCTCTCTCTCTCTCTCTCTCTCTCACACACACACAAAGACATGATGGACTTCATCACGCACAAGTGCAAGGAAGCTGCAAACAAGTTTGTCCCAGTCCAAAAGGAAACCAATGAAATGAAGATGAGAAACCCATGGTTTAATCAGAGATGTAAGCTAGCTAAGCAGCAAAGTAAAAGGGCATGGAAAAACTATAGGAATAACAGGACACTTGAGAGCAGAGAAAGATACCAGAGTGCCAGGAATGAATATGTCAGGATGAGAAGAGAGGCAGAAAGACAATACGAAAATGACATCGCAAGCAAGGCAAAGACTCAGCCTAAATTGTTGTACAGCCACATTAGGAGAAAAACAACTGTAAAGGAACAGGTAATGAATATAAGGATAGGGGCAGAAGGATTCACTACAAACGACAAGGAAGTGTGTGAGGAACTGAATAAGAAATTCCAGGATGTCTTCACCTTAGAGCAGGGAGAGATTCCAGAGATAAGAGAGGGAATTGTTAACCAGGAACCACTTGAAGAGTTTGAGATTACCAGTGGGGAAGTAAAGAAGTTTTCACAAGAGTTGGATGTGACAAAGGCTATAGACCCAGATGGAATCTCCCCTTGGATACTAAGAGAAGGAGCAGAAGCACTGTGCCTGCCACTCTCCATAGTGCATAACAAATCACTGGCAACAGAGGAACTGCCAGAAATTTGGAAGGCAGCTAATGTAGATCCAATATACAAGGGGATAGGCAGGAGGCACTGAACTACAGGCTAGTGTCCCTAACCTGCATACCATGCAAGGTGATGGAGAAGATTATGCGAAGAAAGTTAGTGGAACATCTGGAGCGAAAGAACTTTGTAACACAGCATCAACAGGGGTTTAGAGATGGCAAGCCCTGCCTCACAGAGCTAATTGAATTCTACGACCAGGCAACAAAAATCAGGCAAAAAAAAGAGGGGTGGGCAGACTGCATATTTTTGGATTGTCAGAAAGCCTTTGATACAGTGCCACACAAGAGGCTAGTGAAAAGCTGGAGATGCAGGCTGGAGTGAAAGGGACGGTACTCCGTTGGATAAGGGAGTACCTAAGCAACAGAAAAAAACGAGTCACTGTGAGGGATGAGGTCTCGGATTGGCGTGACGTCACAAGTGGAGTCCCGCAGGGACTTGGACCTATACTGTTTCCGATATATGTAAATGATCTCCCAGAGGGTATAGAATCATTTCTCTCAAGGTTTGCTGATGATTAAAAAATTATGAGGAGGATTGAAACAGATGATGATAGTAGGAGGCTACAGGACGAACTAGACAGACTGAATGAATGGTCCAACAAATGGCTGCTAAAGTTAACCCCGAGTGAATGCAAAATAATGAAATTAGGCAGTGGAAACAGGAGGCCAGACACAAGATACAGAATAGGAGATGAAGTACTTAATGAAACGGAAAGAGAGAAAGATCTAGGAATTGATATCACACCAAACCTGTCTCCTGAAGCCCACATAAAAAGAATTACGTCTGCGGCATATGCGAGGCTGGTTAACATCAGAACAGCTTTCAAGAACCTGTGTAAGGAATCGTTTAGAATCTTGTACACCACATACGTAAGACCAATCCTGGAGTATGCAGCCCCAGCATGGAGCCCGTACCTTGTCAAGCACAAGACGAAGCTGGAAAAAGTTCAGAGGTATGCCAGTAGACTAGTCCCAGAACTAAGAGGCATGAGTTACGAGGAAAGGCTGTGGGAAATGCACCTTACGACACTGGAAGACAGAAGAGTGAGGGGAGACATGATCACTACCTACAAAATCCTCAGGGGAATTGACAGAGTAGACAAGGATAAACTATTCAACACTAGTGGTACGTGAACAAGGGGATACAGTCGGAAACTGAGTACCCAAATGAGCCACAGGGACGTTAGAAAGAACTTTTTCAGTGTCAGAGTAGTTAACAGATGGAGTGTATTAGGCAGTGATGTGGTGGAGGCTGACTCCATACACAGTTTCAAATGTAGATATGATAGAGCCCAGTAGGCTCAGGAATCTGTACACCAGTTGATTGACAGTTGAGAGGCGGGACCAAAGAGCCAAAGCTCAACCCCCGCAAGCACAAATAGGTGAGTACACACACACACACACACACACACACACACACACACACACACACACACACACACACACACACAAGGATAAATGGGATCAGGTGATAGACGACCAAAAGGACAGTACACAATGAAGGGGAACTGCCTACCTGTAACGATTCGAGAAAGAGACCTGGGAGTGGGCGTAACACCTAATCTATCTCCTGAGGCACATATAAATAGGATAACGACAGCAGCGTACTCTACACTGGCGAAAATTAGAACATCATTCAGAAACCTAAGTGAGGAGGCTTTTAGGGCGCTTTACACTGCCTACGTGAGACCAGTCTTAGAGTATGCCGCGCCATCATGGAGCCCCCACCTGAAGAAACACATAAGGAAACTGGAGAAGGTTCAGAGGTTTGCGACGAGGCTTGTCCCAGAGTTACGAGGGATGGGATATGAAGAGCGTTTGATGGAACTGAACCTTACGATACTAAAGAAAAGAAGGGAGAGAGGAGATATGACAGGGACATATAAAATACTCAGGGGAATTGACAAAGTGGAAATAGACGAAATGTTCACACGTAATAATAACAGAACGAGGGGACATGGATGGAAACTGGAAACTCAGATGAGTCACAGAGATGTTAGGAAGTTTTCATTTAGCGTGAGAGTAGTGGAAAAATGGAATGCACTTGGGGAGCAGGTTGTGGAAGCAAATACTATTCATACTTTTAAAACTAGGTATGATAGGGAAATGGGACAGGAGTCATTGCTGTAAAAAATTGATGGCTGGAAAGGCGGGATCCAAGAGTCAATGCTCGATCCTGCAAGCACAAATAGGTGAGTACAAATAGGTGAATACACACACACACACAAGTTGTCCTCTACCCAATAGCTTGTCCTCCACCCAACAAGTTGTCCTCCACCCAACAAGTTGTCCTCCACCCAATACCTTGTCCACCACCCAACAAGTCCTCCACCCAGCAAGTTGTCCTCCACCCAACAAGTTGTCCTCCACCCAATACCTTGTCCACCACCCAACAAGTCCTCCACCCAGCAAGTTGTCCTCCACCCAACAAGTTGTCCTCCACCCAACACCTTGTCCACCACTTAACAAGTCCTCCACCCAGCAAGTTGTCCTCCACCCAGCAAGTTGTCCTCCACCCAATAAGTTGTCCTAGGTGTACTCACGTAGGTGGACACAACTAGGGGAGTACAACAAGGTGAGTACACACACACCAGCACCAAAAAACGCCACTACACGACAGCCGTTTCATTCACGAGAAAAAAAGAAGCCTGCGAAAGACTGCGAAGAAAGCCGTGTACGGTGCAATAACCATGCCGGAGACCAACCACAACAGCCCCCTCCTGGCACTCTGGAAGATGGAGAGCAGCGAGGACGGCGGAAGGGCCACACACTCGCAACAATTTGGGTAAACAAAGGCGTCAAAATAACCGAAAAGGAAAGAAGTGTTTTCAGGAAGCAAGGCGAAGGATGCATGTGAGCGGTTGTAAACCACGGCAGGATGCGCGTGAACGGTTGTAAACCACGGTAGGATGCATGTGAACGGTTGTAAACCACGGCAGGAAGCATGTGAACGGTTGTAAACCACGGCAGAATGCACGTGAACGGTTGTAAACCACAGCAGGATGCGCGTGAACGGCTGTAAACCACGGCAGGATGCATGTGAACGGTTGTAAATCACGGCAGGATGCATGTGAACGGTTGTAAACACGGCAGGATGCACGTGGACGGTTGTAAACCACGGCAGGATGCGCGTGAACGGTTGTAAACCACGCAGGATGCATGTGAACGGTTGTAAACCACAGCAGGATGCATGTGAACGGTTGTAAACCACGGCAGGATGCATGTGAGCGGTTGTAAACCACGGTAGGATGCACGTGAACGGTTGTAAACCACGGCAGGATGCGCGTGAACGGTTGTAAACCACGGCATGATGCATGTGAACGGTTGTAAACCACGGCAGGATGCACGTGAACGGTTGTAAACCACGGCAGGATGCATGTGGGCGGTTGTAAACCACGGCAGGATGCACGTGAACGGTTGTAAACCACGACATGATGCATGTGAGCAGTTGTAAAGCACGGCAGGGTGCACGTGAGCAGTTTTAAACCACGGCAGGATGCACGTGAACGGTTGTAAACCACGGCAGGATGCGCGTGAACGGTTGTAAACCACGGCCGGGTGTACGTGAACGGTTGTAAACCACGACAGGATGCATGTGAACGGTTGTAAACCACGACAGGATGCATCTGAACGGTTGTAAACCACGGCAGGATGCATGTGAACGGTTGTAAACCACGGCAGGATGCATGTGAACGGTTGTAAACCACGGCAGGATGCATGTGAACGTTTGTAAACCACGGCAGGATGAACAGAAACGTCAGTAAACTATTATCATGGAACACCTACCAAGTGTCCTCCACCAGCAGTTGTCTTCCACCCAGCAAGTTGTCCTCCACACAGCAAGTTGTCCTCCACCCAGCAAGTTGTCCTCCACCCAGCAAGTTGACCTTCACCTACTAAGTTGTCCTCCACCCAGCAAGTTGTCCTCCACCCAGCAACTTGTCCTCCACCCAGCAAGTTGTCCTCCACCCAGCAAGTTGTCCTCCACCCAGCTGTTGGGCTTTATAATATACTTACAACGAGTGAAGGAATTAATCTCCATCATTAAAATTTCGTAATTTTTTGCTTTCATAAAAAAAATGAATTAAAACTAATGAGGTTAAACTTAAAGCCTAAATTAACGGCTAAAGCTTTGTCTTTATTAGCCTCTGACCACTAACGAAATGAGTTTAACGTTCAGTGAGTTTTACATGTTACGTAAGAGTAATTGGCTCTACAGCCCTGTACGTGAGTGTTTGTGGTGGAGGCCCTGTACGTGTTTGTGGTGGCAGCCCTGTACGTGAGTGTTTGTGGTGGCAGCCCTGTACGTGAGTGTTTGTGGTGGCTGCCCTGTACGTGAGTGTTTGTGGTGGCAGCCCTGTACGTGAGTGTTTGTGGTGGCAGCCCTGTACGTGAGTGTTTGTGGTGGCAGCCCTGTACGTGAGTGTTTGTGGTGGAGGCCCTGTACGTGAGCGTTTGTGGTGGCAGCCCTGTACGTGAATGTTTGTGGTGGAGGCCCTGTACGTGAATGTTTGTGGTGGAGGCCCTGTACGTGAATGTTTGTGGTGGAGGCCCTGTACGTGAATGTTTGTGGTGGAGCCTCTGTACGTGAATGTTTGCGGTGGAGGCCCTGTACGTGAATGTTTGTGGTGGAGGTCCTGTACGTGAATGTTTGTGTTGGAGGTCCTGTACGTGAATGTTTGTGGTGGAGGCCCTGTACGTGAATGTTTGTGGTGGAGCCTCTGTACGTGAATGTTTGTGGTGGAGGCCCTGTACGTGAATGTTTGTGGTGGAGGTCCTGTACGTGAGTGTTTGTGGTGGAGGCCGTGTACGTGAGTGTTTGTGGTGGAGGCCCTGTACGTGAGTGTTTGTGGTGGAGGCCCTGTACGTGAGTGTTTGTGGTGGAGGCCCTGTACGTGAGTGTTTGTGGTGGAGGCCCTGTACGTGAGTGTTTGTGGTGGAGGCCCTGTACGTGAATGTTTGTGGTGGGGGGCCCCTGTACGTGAATGACTGAAGGTCTCAATACACATCACACAAACTAATATTCTCGTACACCGAGTTTGTCATTAATCGTCTATGCACCAGCAATGCACTTAACCAAACCTCAACAACCTCTCTACTTCCTCGCCTCCTTCCTTTCATCTTGCCTCTATTCTTCATCCCTCCTTGCCTATTCTTAACCAGCCAAGGTCTGGATAATCCAAGAACGTAGCAAGAAGCCACCCCACCACCACCAGCCTCCAGTCACGCGCGACGGCTTGGGATCGGTCTAACACTCACTAGATTGCTCCAACAGCTGTGGTTAAGGGCAGACCCGCGACCATTAACCTGCTTCTCGGCCCTGATTGGTTGCTCCGGGGGTGTGTGTACACCTGTATCCCGCTTCTCGGTCTATATCCACTGAGGGTTTTGTTTTGTCCTGGGCTTAAGAATATTTGCTGGTTGGTTAGTAAGGTTAATCTCTTATGCCAGTCAGTAAGATAAGTCAGAAAGTTTAAGATTTTGTGGTGGACTTAATAACCCTCCAGAGGTTGATTGTCTGTAAGTCCAACACCAAACTTGCTGGTTGGTCATGCTGTTGTTGGGTACGAGTTTATGGAAAACTGTTATCATTAATGGGAGAAAAATTTATCCAAGCAATCTTGGAATTCATTAATTCATAATAACATAAGCTAGAAATATATGGCTTGCATAGACCTCTGTATTTTGTTTAAATACAAAGCCGGGTACAGGAACTAACACTTTCTCAGTCCTGGCTTAAAGCTTTTTCCTTCCCATAGCTTATATTAAGCCTTAGATCACCAGATTTTCCCCCTGATTCACGACCCTCGAATCGGTTTACAATCAGGTACCGAATCACGGAGAATTGAACAATGGAGGAGGGGGGGAAAGGGGGGGTTAACAACAGCTGTGGATCCGTGCCAATTCAATCCTCCTTACCTAGGGTTCGAACCCGGCCGGATTGAGTGGAGGCAAGTGTGCAACATTGCAGTATCCCTCATTGACTAGTACGAACTATTTATGCATTAACCCATAATCTCCGATAATAATATTACTTCGTGAGTACTTTTGGGAAACTTATTCAACTTTCTTTTATATATTAAATTATATACTATCATGATCTAGCAAAAAATAGCTAGAATTAGAAATATATTTTAAAGAATTTTTAGCACATTTATGAGTATTTTTTGCAAATTCTGGGAATTAGCAAACAGTTGCAAGAAGAAAAATTATTTTTTTGGGGTAATTAGGCAAATTTTGAAATTGAAAAGGTATTTTTTGTTATTTTTTTTTTTACTTTTTGTCATCTGCATATATATTGAACACGAATATATTTTAATATATTTGTATAAACTCAGTTATTTGTAAATAATGAACCCCAGAGTCCATGAATATCGTGAGCGTTCACTTGAAAACTCCATCAGCCGCGGGAGCGCAAGCATATATGAGAATACAGATCTCTGTAAGGTATAGTGACCCATGCGAGGGATCTCCTATTGACCCATACGAGACAGCTCCTATTGACCCATGCGAGACAGCTCCTATTAACCCATGCGAGACAGCTCCTATTGACCCATACGAGGCAGCTCCTATTAACCCATGCGAGACAGCTCCTATTGACCCATACGAGACAGCTCCTATTGACCCATGCGAGACAGCTGCTATTGATCCATACGAGACAGCTCCTATTGATCCATACGAGACAGCTCCTATTGACCCATGCGAGACAGCTCCTATTGACCCATGCGAGACAGCTCCTATTGACCCATGCGAGACAGCTCCTATTGACCCATGCGAGGCAGCTCCTATTGACCCATGCGAGACAGCTCCTATTGACCCATACGAGGCAGCTCCTGTTGACCCATTACGAGACAGCTCCTATTGACTCATACGAGGCAGCTCCTATTGACCCATGCGAGGCAGCTCCTATTGACCCGTGCGAGACAGCTCCTATTGACCCATGCGAGGCAGCTCCTATTGACCCATGGGAGACAGCTCCTACTGACCCATGGGAGGCAGCTCCTATTGACTCATGCGAGGCAGCTCCTATTGACTCATGCGAGGCAGCTCCTATTGACCCATACGAGGCAGCTCCTATTGACCCATACGAGGCAGCTCCTATTGACCCATGCGAGGCAGCTCCTATTGACCCATGCGAGACAGCTATTGACCCATGCGAGCTTTTCCAGAGTTATTCTACTGCTTTAACTTACCCAGGAGCCAATTAAACTTCTCAGGTGATTACTTGATCTATAAGACTGTTGCTTGCTGCTGCTCGCACACCCCACATACTGTAGTGGCTTGATCAAGTCCTTATTGAAAACAATGAAGTTGTTCATGAAATATTTCAGTTCAATGCATAAATGTAAGGTGGAAATAATGAAAATCCAAGCGGAAATTGAATTTAATACTTTTTTTAATTAGGTTTTCCACGTGTGGGAGGGGGGCCGCGGTTCGAGCCTTTTAGTGCCCTGGTCAATTAAATGTTTATTTCCACGAAAGTGTGGATGAGAATTAATAATAATAATAATAATAATAATGTGCATAATAATGATATTAATAAGTAACTACTGTAATCAAAAGATTAATAATTTTTTCAATAAAAAGAAAATTTGTGTTAATATAAAATAAATTGACCATCCTTACTTTGAACATTGTTTTGTTTAAGTTTCAAGTTGTATTACATAGAGAATTACAGTATAATTGGCTGTATGAATGCAAGATTCGCTTCATTGTAATCTCTATTTATTTTATTGCTTAGCAAACAAACCTAGAATATGTATTTAAAACGATGAGCCAAACTGACCTGTATATGGAAGTGTTTGATGAAGTAATTTCAATGACTCGTGTTAATTAGAATTATTAGCTTGAGGGACAGGAATGTTAGTGCGTGTGTGTACTCACCTAGTTGTGCTTGTGGGGGTTGAGCTCTGGCTCTTTGGTCCCGCCTCTCAACTGTCAATCAACTGGTGTACAGGTTCCTGAGCCTATTGGGGTCTGTCATATCTACATTTGAAACTGTGTATGGAGTCAGCCTCCACCACATCACTGCCTAATGCATTCCACCTGTTAACTACTCAGACACTGAAGAAGTTCCTTCTAACGTCCCTGTGGCTCATTTGAGTACTCAGTCTCCACCTGTGACCCCTTGTTCGCGTACCACCCGTGTTAAAAAGTTTATCCTTACCTACCCACTCGATTCCTCTGAGAATTTTGTAGGTAGTCATCATGTCTCCAATTACTCCTCTGTCTTCCAGTGTCCTGAAATGCACTTCATGCAGCCTTTTCAAATAACTCATGCCTCTTAGTTCTGGGACTAGCCTAGTGGCATACCTCTGAACTTTTTCCAGCTTCGTCTTGTGCTTGACAAGGTACGGGCTCCATGCTGGGGCCGCATACTCCAGGATTGGTCTTACATATGTGGTGTACAAGATTCTGAATGATTCCTTACACAGGTTTCTGAAAGCAGTTCTGATGTTAGCCAGCCTCGCATATGCCGCTGATGCTACTCTTTTGATGTGGGCTTCAGGAGACAGGTTTGGTGTGATATCAACTCCTAGATCTTTCTCTCTGTCCGTTTCGTGAAGGACTTCATCTCCTATTCTGTATCCAGTTACTGGCCTCCTAGTTCCTCCTCCTAGTTTCATTACCTTACATTTACATGAGTTGAACTTTAGTAGCCATTTGTCGGACCATTCCTTCAGTTTGTCTAGGTCATCTTGTACCAAACACCCGCATTCACATAAACACCCGCATACCCCCAGCACCCGCATACCCCCAGCACCCGCATACCCCCAGCACCCGCATACCCCCAGCACCCGCATACCCCCAGCACCCGCATACCCCCAGCACCCGCATTCATCCAAACAATTGCACTACCCCAAACACCTACATTCACCCAAACACCCGCATTCATCCTAACACCCGACAACACTCTTGCCGTGTTTTTGGCCAATTATTTAAACACATCTGCCTCGGTTTGCGTGCGTGTGTGTGTTTACTATTTATGCCCGCAGGATCGAGCTGTTAGCTCCTGGACCCCGCCTTTCTAACCATCAGTTGGCATTGAATCCCAACCTATTTTCCTCTGTCATATCTACTATATATTATATCTCTCGCACACACACACACACACACACACACACACACACACACACACACACACACACACACACACACACACACACACATCAGGCACGTTATACATCAATCAATCATAACACTCATGTTTAAAACTCATGTTGGCCTTCATAGTATTCATGTTGGCACTCATACTGGCACTCATGCCATCTTGGCACTCATGTTGGAGGGTCAATGCACACTGACAATGCTCTAAGATTCAGCACATAACCCATGATGGGGGACTGAGCACATGACCCATGATGGGGGACTGAGCACATGACCCATGATGGGGGACTGAGCACATAACCCATGATGGGGGACTGAGCACATAACCCATGATGGGGGACTGAGCACATCACCCATGATGGGGGACTGAGCACATAACCCATGATGGGGGACTGAGCACATGACCCATGATGGGGGACTGAGCACATCACCCATGATGGGGGACTGAGCACATGACCCATGATGGGGGACTGAGCACATCACCCATGATGG
>NC_091197.1:3993226-4058226 GCF_040958095.1 Procambarus clarkii | reverse complement strand
CACACACGCACACACACACACACACCCAGGGGGCCTCGTAGCCTGGTGGATAGCGCGCAGGATTCATAATTCTGTGGCGCGGGTTCGATTCCCGCACGAGGCAGAAACAAATGGGCAAAGTTTCTTTCACCCTGAATGCCCCTGTTACCTAGCAGTAAATAGGTACCTGGGAGTTAGTCAGCTGTCACGGGCTGCTTCCTGGGGTGTGTGTGTGTGTGGTGTGGGAAAAAAAAGTAGTTAGTAAACAGTTGATTGACAGTTGAGAGGCGGGCCGAAAGAGCAAAGCTCAACCCCCGTAAAAACACAACTAGTAAACACACACACACACACACACACACGCACACACACACACACACACACATACAGGCGCTCAGGGGCCGGTGGCTGAGCGGACAGCAGGCTGGATGCGTGATCCTGTGGTCCCGGGTTCAATCCCGGGCGCCGGCGAGAAACAGTGGGCAGAGTTTCTTTCATCCTATTGTCCCTGTTACCTAGCAGTAAATAGGTACCTGGGAGTTAGTCAGCTGTCACGGGCTGACAGCTGACTTCACACCCCATACCCCTCCCACCCCATACCCCTCCCCCCCCTTCCTGGGGGGGGGGAGGGGTATGGGGTGTGGAAAAAAATAGTAGTAGTAGAAACAGTTGATTGACAGTTGAGAGGCGGGCCGAAAGAGCAGAGCTCAACCCCCGCAAACACAATTAGGTGAGTACACACACACACACACACGCGCGCGCGCGCGTTCTCTCTCTCCTGAAGCCCACATGAAAATAATAACATCGGCGGCGTGTGCAAGGCTGGCTAGCATCAGAACTGCTTTCAGAAACCTGTGTAAGGAATCCTTCAGAATCTTGTATACCACATATGTAAGACCAATCCTGGAGTATGCAGCCCCAGCATGGAGCCCGTATCTTGTCAAGCATATGACGAAGCTGGAAAAAAGTTCAGAGGTATGCCACAATGCTAGTCCCAGAACTAAGAGGCATGAGTTATTTGCAAAGGCTGCATGAACTGCACCTCATGTCCTTGGAAAACAAAAGAGCTCGGGGAGACATGATCACCACATACAAAATTTTCAGAGCAATTGACAGGGTAGACATGGATGTATTATTTAAGATGGGTGGTACGCGCACAAGGGGACACAGGTGGAAACTGAGTACCCAAATGAGCCACAGAGACATTAGAAAGAACTTTTTGAGTGTCAAAGTAGTTAGTAAATAGAATACATTAGGCAGTGATGTGGTGGAGGCAGACTCCATACACAGTTTCAAATGTCGATATGATAGAGCCCAGTAGGCTCAGGAATCTATACACCAGTTGATTGACGGTTGAGAGGCGGGACCAAAGAGCCAAAGCTCAACCCCCGCAAGCACAACTAGGTGAGTAAACTAAACTAACCTAACATACCCCTTCCCCTGGCCTAACACACGCTATCTAACGCCTAACATTCTCCATATGTTTGCTATACACGGCCTCGGAATATTTAAGTGAATTTTTTAGCTTAATTTTTTTTCGTACTCTATAAAGTGAATAGTACAAAATTCTACTATCTACCCGAGAGAAGAGGTGAGAGAAGAAGCAAGGAGAAGAGGGTGCTGGTGACCCACCAGCTGAAGGCTGCACCAGCGCCTCCCACAGAGTGTGATGGACATTGTAAACACTGACCTTCAACTGCCAATAAGAGCCGGTGACCACTGACTACATCGTCACGTGCAGACCATAGCAAGATGTAACGAGGGAGGGGGGGTAGGGGGGAGTGCAAGGCCAGCATGCAGTGGAGGGGGAAGTACCAAAAGGTCAGAGAATTCCTGGAGGGGCTGTAATAGGGAAAATAACTCAGAGACAAATTAGTACCTGGATTATGTAATCAAAGTCAAAGAAGCTGAAAAAAAGATTTATATTGTGTTTAATTGTTGCGGGAAGCAAGAAAGGCGGACACTGACACTGCCGTTCAAGAGGCAGTGTCAGGAAGCACAGACACTGCCGTTCAAGAGGCAGTGTCAGGAAGCACAGACACTGCCGTTGAAGAGGCAGTCTCAGGAAGCACAGACACTGCCGTTCAAGAGGCAGTCTCAGGAAGCACTGACACTGCCGTTCAAGAGGCAGTCTCAGGAAGCACAGACACTGCCGTTCAAGAGGCAGTCTCAGGAAGCACAGACACTGCCGTTCAAGAGGCAGTGTCAGGAAGCACAGACACTGCCGTTGAACAGGCAGTGTCAGGAAGCACAGAGAAGAGCACAAGGGCGTGGATGAAATATAGAGAAACAAAACAGAAACAATTAACACTGTATACAAAGAGGACAGAAATGAGTACACAGAAACGAGGAGAGAGAGAGAGAAACCGTTCGAGAATGAATGCACACAAGTCCAGCCCAAACTGTTCCATAGTCACATGAGGAGGATGATGGCCGTGACTGACCAGGTCATCAGACAACACGAGAGTGAGGAAGGACACGCGGAACATGACAAGAAGATATATAAGGAACGTCACAAAAGCTTCCAGAAAGTATTCAAGATTAGCCACTAGAGCTTAAAGCCCAAACTGTACGACAATTCCACAGTAAATCCTGACTTAAACACCAGTGACACCAGATGATGCAAAGAAGCAACTGCAGGCCGGAGGAGCTTCCCCAACCTTCATGCTGGTGTTGCGGACTCTTGTGCCTCTTCTAGCTTCACCTGGTGACTGACACCTATTCACAGTCTCCGTTGAGACTGGCAGCGTCTTGACGTCTCTTTAGACTCCCTCTTTACTGTTCCTTTACACTCATCCATCACTCTGTGTGTACTCACGCCTCACTTGCAACATTGCACCATCACTCACACACAATGGTGCAGCATTGCACCAGTACTCACGTGTAAGTTGCCCCATTGTACTAGCCCTCTCGCTGAATTTGCAACATTGTATCAAGCACTCACACATAATTTGCAACCGTGTAACAACACTCCCATGCAATTTGCAAGATTGTATCAACATGCATACAGAATTTGCAACGTTGTGTTAGCATTCAATAGTAATTTTCAACACTATACCAGAAGTTACTTATATTTTGCAACAATGAGCAAGTAATCACACATAATTGTAGAGACTGTATTAACCTTCATAGCTCATGTATCAAATGTTGCCGTTACCTTGAGGTTACCTTGAGATGATTTCGGGGCTTTAGTGTCCCCGCGGCCCGGTCCTCGACCAGGCCTCCACCCCCACGAAGCAGCCCGTGACAGCTGACTAACATCCAAGTACCTATTTTACTGCTAGGTAACATGGGCATAGGGTGAAAGAAACTCTGCCCATTGTTTCTCGCCGGCGCCCGGGATCGACCCCGGAACCACAGGATCACAAGTCCAGCGTGCTGTCCGCTCGGCCGACCGGCTCCTTAAAAGATGACGCGTTACTTCTCAATAACCATTACTATATGCAACATGAAAGTCTTGTAATTTCAACATGCTACTGCATACGTCCTCTAAATGTAGTCAAGTGTTGGAATAAAAAGCAAGAATAATTGTATTTTATCTTCAACTGAAATCCATCCTTTTCTCTCCCACTAATACATCTCATTTTGAACGGTGTGGTTCACCAGCGTTACAAAGTGCTATGAAGAGTAGTGACTCAAAAATATCCACTTTTTCTATGCATTATTAGGTTAGGTTAGGTGGGTTGTTAGGGTTTGGATGTTTCTGGTTAGGTTAGCCCTTTGTATTTTGTACGTTGTGGAAAGTCAAGAGAACGGGCTGTGTGTTTTTTTTTTTTTTTGCCGGGGGAGGGTAGAGTAGTGAGGGTGAGGGGAGTGAGAGGAGGGGGTGAGAGGAGGGGGTGAGAGGAGGGGGTGTGAGGAGGGGGGAGGAGTGGGTGGAGGGGGGGGGGGGGGGCGGTAGAGGATATTTGCCTAAGTAATTTCGTTTTCATTAACACGTAAGACAAATTTTATTATTTTGTTTTGCTGTGGGTTATTAATTGGGCTCGAAATATTCAATTTGTATTTTTTGGCATTTTTCTCTAAATAGTCAGTACTACTTTACGCATGCACTCACAAGCACGCACGCACAAGCACACACACACATACACACACACACACACACACACACACACACACACACACACACATACACACACACACACACACACACACACACACACACACACACACACACACACACACAATCAAACACACACACAATCACACACACACACACACACACACACACACACACACATAATCACACACACACACACACACACACACACACACACACACACACACACACACACACACACACACACACACACAGAGAGAGAGAGAATACGGACAGCAGACGCGAGGAAGGAGCGCAGGGAGAGAGAAGGAAATCAGAGTACCACAACCCAGAACCCTACAATCCCAGAGGGAAGTGGAGAACCCTCCTCAAACAGTGCAACAGCCACAGGAATTGGGGCACCACCCCCAAATTCTACCCAACAGACACCCAACCTGCCCCATCCCCTGTCAGCCCCCCACTAAGTACCCACCTAGGGCACCCTCCCCCCACCCACCCCCCTCCCCCCACTCACCCCCCTTCTCCCCCTCACCCCTCTCCCCAGGACCTCCCTTCTCCCCCATCCCCCATGCCCTCCCTTCTCCCACATGCCTTCCCGTCTCTCCCACCCCCATGCCCTCCCTTCTCCCCCTCCCCCCTAAGCCCCCCCACTCTCCCCCACCCCACCTAAGTCTTCCCCTCTCCCCCACTCCCCTAAACCCTCCCCTCTTCCTCACCCACCTCAGCCCTCCCTTTTCCCCCACGCCCCCCAAGCCCTCCACCCTTTTCTCTCCCCCCAAGCCCCCCCATCTCCCCTATCCCCCACAGCCTCTCCTCCCCCCATGCTTCCCCAACCCTCCCTCTCTTACCCACCCCCTGTACCCTCCCCCTCTTATCCACCCCCTGTACCCTCCCCCTCTTATCCACCCCCTGTACCCTCCCCCTCTTATCCACCCCCTGTACCCTCCCCCTCTCCCCCACCACCCCAAGCCCTCCCTCCTCCACCAATCCCCCCGTGCCAGGTCCCCCCAGCTCCCACTCACCCCAGATCCCAAAGGTCCCCCCCAGAAAAGAAGCAGAAGAGAGTCAGTTTCAGGGTGATGTACTCAAACATAGATGGGATCACAAGCAAGACAAGTGAACTAAGGGAAAGAGCACAAGAAGTTAACCCAGATGTAATCGGACTCACTGAAACAAAACTCTCTGGAATCATAACGAATGCCGTGTTTCCCCAGGAGTATACAGTAATAAGGAAAGAGAGGGAAGGTAGAGGAGGAGGCGGAGTGGCCCTACTCATGAGAAGGGAATGGAGTTTTAAGGAGATGGCCATCCCGGGCTGTGAGGAGTTCAGAGACTACATAGCAGGCACCATAACAATGGGAGGACCAAGAATAGTAGTAGCAGTAATATACAACCCTCCACCAAATGACAGGAGACCCAGTCAAGAGTATGAAAACAACAACAAGGCAGTTAACACTATAATTGAGAGGGCAGCCTCTGCTGCCAGTAGAAATAGATCCCACCTGCTCATCATGGGCGACTTCAATCACGGAAAGATTGACTGGGAGAACAAGGAACCGCATGGAGGCGAGGATACGTGGAGAGCCAAACTATTGGAGGTGGTGACAAGCAACTTTTTAACGCAGCATGTCGGAGAACCCACAAGGATGAGAGGCAATGACGAACCAGCGAGACTCGACCTAGTCTTCACTCTGAACGACTCCGACATAAGAGAAATCGGTTTTGAGGACCCAGTAGGAATGAGCGACCACAGTGTACTGGTGTTTGAGTACTTGATTGAAGAAGGGTTATTGAACTCGAGGAGGGATACCGAAACCAAAAGGTTAGCATACCGAAAGGGAAACTATGAGGGGATAAGAAAATTCCTAACAGATATAGCATGGGAAACAGAGCTCAGGGGAAAGACGCCCCAAGATATGATGGATTACATCACGCAGAAGTGCAAGGACGCAGCAAACAAGTTTGTCCCAGTCCAAAAGGAAAACAGAGAAATGAAGATGAGAAACCCATGGTTTAATCAAAGATGTAGGCTAGCTAAGCAGCAAAGTAAAAGGGCATGGAGAAACTATAGGAATAACAGGACACTGGAGAGCAGAGAAAGATACCAGAATGCCAGGAATGAATATGTCAGGATGAGAAGAGAGGCAGAAAGACAATACGAAAATGACATCGCAAGCAAGGCAAAGACTCAGCCTAAATTGTTGCATAGCCACATTAGGAGAAAAACAACAGTAAAGGAACAGGTTATGAGATTAAGGATAGGGGCGGAAGGATTCACTACAAATGACAAGGAAGTGTGTGAGGAATTGAATAAGAAATTCCAAGAGGTCTTCACCTTAGAACAAGGAGAAATTCCAGAGGTAAGTGAGGGAATAGCTAACCAGGAACCACTGGAAGAGTTTGAGATTACCAGTGGGGAAGTAAGGAAGTGTTTACTAGAGTTGGACGTGACGAAGGCTATAGGCCCAGATGGAATCTCCCCTTGGGTTCTAAAGGAAGGAGCAAGAGAACTGAGCCTACCACTCTCCATAGTGTATAACAAATCACTGGCAACAGGGGAACTGCCAGATATTTGGAAAGCAGCTAACGTAGTCCCGATATACAAGAAAGGGGATAGACAGGAGGCACTGAACTACAGGCCAGTGTCCCTAACCTGCATACCATGCAAGCTGATGGAGAAGATTGTGCGAAAAAAACTAGTGGAGCATCTGGAGCGAAGGAACTTTGTAACACAGCATCAACATGGGTTCAGGGATGGCAGGTCCTGCCTCACAGGGTTACTTGAATTCTACGACCAGGCAACAAAAATAAGGCAAGAAAGAGAAGGGTGGGCAGACTGCATATTTTTGGATTGTCAGAAAGCCTTTGATACAGTGCCACACAAGAGGCTAGTGCGAAAGTTGGAGATGCAGGCTGGAGTGAGAGGGAAGGTACTCCGGTGGATAGAGGAATACCTAAGCAACAGGAGACAACGAGTCTGTGTGAGGGGTGAAGTCTCAGATTGGCGAGACGTCACAAGTGGAGTCCCGCAGGGGTCAGTCCTCGGACCTATACTGTTTCTGGTATATGTAAATGATCTCCCAGAGGGTATAGATTCGTTCCTCTCAATGTTTGCCGACGATGCAAAAATTATGAGGAGGATTGAAACAGAGGATGATAGTAGGAGGCTACAAGATGACCTGGATAGACTGAGTGAATGGTCCAACAAATGGCTGTTGAAGTTCAACCCGAGTAAATGCAAAGTAATGAAACTAGGCAGTGGAAACAGGAGGCCAGGCACAGGATACAGAATAGGAGATGAAGTACTTAATGAAACAGACAGAGAGAAAGATCTAGGAGTTGATATCACACCAAACCTGTCTCCTGAAGCCCACATAAAGAGAATAACGTCTGCGGCATATGCGAGGCTGGCTAACATCAGAACGGCGTTCAGGAACCTGTGTAAGGAATCATTCAGAATCTTGTACACCACATATGTAAGACCAATCCTGGAGTATGCGGCCCCAGCATGGAGCCCGTACCTTGTCAAGCACAAGACGAAGCTGGAAAAAGTCCAAAGGTATGCTACTAGACTAGTCCCAGAACTAAGAGGCATGAGTTATGAGGAAAGGCTGCGGGAAATGCACCTCACGACACTGGAAGACAGAAGAGTAAGGGGGGACATGATCACAACCTACAAAATCCTCAGGGGAATCGACCGGGTAAACAAGGACGAACTTTTCAACACTGGTGGGACGCGAACAAGGGGACACAGGTGGAAGCTGAGTACCCAAATGAGCCACAGAGACGTTAGAAAGAACTTTTTCAGTGTCAGAGTAGTTAGCAAATGGAATGCATTAGGAAGTGATGTGGTGGAGGCTGACTCCATTCACAGTTTCAAATGTAGATATGATAGAGCCCAATAGGCTCAGGAATCTGTACACCAGTTGATTGACGGTTGAGAGGCGGGACCAAAGAGCCAGAGCTCAACCCCCGCAAGCACAATTAGGTGAGTACAATTAGGTGAGTACACACACAAACACACATGCATAACAGTATGAACTAAACAATCCCCAGAGATAGTCTCAGAAATCGCTTCTAGAATTTAACTCTGACAAATGTAAGGTTATGAGGATAGACGGTGGTACAAGAAGACCACAAACACAGTACAGGGTGAAGGTGAGGCAACTTCCAACTTCTGGAAAAGAGAGACTTAAGAGTGGACATAACTGGAGACCTAACACCAGAGGCACACATCAGCAGGATAACGAGGGCCACATATGCCATACTGGCAAACATCCGGTTATCCTTCACCAACTTGGACAACAATACCTTCCATAGTGCTGTATACATGCTTTGTGGGACCCGTTATTGAGTACGCTGCACCCGCATGGAACCCCTGCCTACAGAAACACAACTCAGAACTAGAAAAAGTCCAACAATATGCAATAAGGCTATTCGGGCTATTCGTACCCGTGCCAACTTTAGGGTGGCTTAACCTTTATTTTTTCAATCAATCACAGGTTTAAATGTAAACATAATAAGGGAAAACGAGTAAAACAAATCACTCGAATCACTATAAACTAATTATGGTTGAAAGGCTATATATATATATATATATATATATATATATATATATATATATATATATATATATATATATATATATATATATATATATATATATATATATGAGGACAAATTACTCGCAAAACTTATCCAATTTTAATATTTTTATTATGTTAACAACCTTGTTTTCTAAACTTTTCAAAATCTTGCATACAAATTTATATAATTTTTGTTTAAAACTAAATTTTTTATCTAAAAAAAATTCTTATCTGATTCAGAGAGAACAGCAATAATATGACTGAAGAACCTCACAGCTTATTAAAATTAAAAAAAATAGTTATTCTTAAACATGTAGTTTTCATCACCCGATGAACTTCTTGTGTCCGAAAGTTTTCGCACACTATTTCGAACACTTTAGAACAATGGCTATTTAAGCTACTTCAAATCGACTCGAATCCCATGGAATCTAGTTCGATTCCCGGGCAAGGCAAGATGTTTTGGACACGTTTCCTTACGCCGAATGCTTCTGGTCACCTAGCAGTAAATAGGTACCTTAGAGACAACCAACTGTTGTGGTTAGTCATTAGTCTAGGTGTCGGGGCCTTACACCTGATGCATCTGTTCGCCTATCATTAAATATGTACCTGAGACCTAACCAGCTATTGTGTTTGGCATCCTGAGAAACGTCAGCACTAGGCCAAGGGTGGACCTTGATTTACATATTTACTGTAAACTTGTAAATAATATTGAAACCTCATGTCCATACTTTTGGAAATATGTCAGCTTGTAGTAGGATGGTCTTGCCGAGTAATAGAGTGCTGTAACATTATTAATTGGGTGTGTTGTGGGGCTATTGAGGGGAAAATAGGCTCATTCTCGGGAGAAAATGCCAAGCCAGTATGAAGATATTGCTTATGAAAGAGCTATGCATGAGGACAAAGAGAGGTATGAGGACAAGTAGCTTGGGGTGTGAGGACAAGGAGCTGGGATATAAGGACAAGGAGCTGGGATATGAGAACAAGGAGCTGGGATATGAGAACAAGGAGCTGGGGTATGAGAACAAGGAGCTGGGATATGAGAACAAGGAGCTGGGGTATGAGAACAAGGAGCTGGGGTATATGAACAAGGAGCTGGGATACGAGAACAAGGAGCTGGGATACGAGAACAAGGAGCTGGGATATGAGAACAAGGAGCTGGGATATGAGGACAAGGAGCTGGAATATGAGGACAAGGAGCTGGGATATGACGACAAAGAGCTGGGATATGAGGACAAGGAGCTGGAATATGAGGACAAGGAACTTAAGTTCTAAGACGGACAATCAGGACTCCTGGATGTGTTCCAGTCATAATGAGGAACTTCACAACATATCAACATACTTACAACAAAAGGAAAAGTATTTGAGGAAGAGGAGAAGTAATTGAAGGAGGAGAAGGAGGAGGAGGAGTCGAGAGAAAGAAAACAATAAAGAAATATAGACTCCATCACAACAATCACAGTGGAACGCAACTAACGAAAAACAAAAGAAAATTGTGTGAACGGTTCTCGTTGTAAGTAATGAGTTTCCGAAGGAGAAATATCAACACCTTTCAAATATATTAATTATATTTTTCTGCAATACCTTTTTTTTTTACCCCTTGGAGTCCGAGACTGCCCAGCTCTTCACACGGCTCTGGGGATCGAACCCGCATCTGTACGATCCAATCCCCCAGCTGATGTTGAACGACTGGGCCAATGGCCCCGACTACAGTGACCACCACTACAGTGACCACTATAGTGACCGCCACTACAGTGACCCCGACTACAGTGACCACCACTACAGTGACCACGACTACAGTGACCACGACTACAGTGACCACGACTACTGTGACCACTATAGTGACCCCGACTACAGTGACCACCACTACAGTGACCACTATAGTGACCACCACTACAGTAACCACCACTACAGTGACCACCACTACAGTGACCACGACAGTGACCACCACTACAGTGACCACCACTACAGTGACCACGACAGTGACCACCACTACAGTGACCACCACTACAGTGACCACCACTACAGTAACCACCACTACAGTGACCACCACTACAGTGACCACGACAGTGACCACCACTACAGTAACCACCACTACAGTGACCACCACTACAGTGACCACGACAGTGACCACCACTACAGTAACCACCACTATAGTGACCACCACTACAGTGACCACCACTACAGTGACCACCACTATAGTGACCACCACTACAGTAACCACTACAGTCACCACCACTACAGTGACCACTACAGTGACCACCACTACAGTGACCACCACTACAGTGACCACGACAGTGACCACCACTACAGTAACCACCACTACAGTGACCACCACTACAGTGACCACCACTACAGTAACCACCACTATAGTGACCACCACTACAGTGACCACCACTACAGTGACCACGACAGTGACCACTACAGTGACCACCACTATAGTGACCACCACTACAGTGACCACCACTATAGTGACCACCACTACAGTAACCACCACTATAGTGACCACCACTACAGTGACCACCACTACAGTGACCACCACTACAGTGACCACCACTACAGTGACCACCACTACAGTGACCACTACAGTGACCACCACTACAGTGACCACCACTACAGTGACGACGACTACAATGACCACTACAGTGACCACTACAGTGACCACCACTACAGTGACCACCACTACAGTGACCACCACTACAGTGACCACGACTACAGTGACCACCACTACAGTAACCACCACTACAGTGACGACGACTACAATGACCACTACAGTGACCACTACAGTGACCACGACAGTGACCACCACTACAGTAACCACCACTATAGTGACCACCACTACAGTAACCACTACAGTCACCACCACTACAGTAACCACCACAACAGTGACGAGGACTACAATGACCACTACAGTGACCACTACAGTGACCACGACGTATAACACCATCTTGCCCCCACTACTACTTCTAGGGCTTCTCAGTCTCCCACTATGGCTGCACGTCAGATAATGTGGTGAATAATGACGCTGGTACAGCACAGGACTACAGCAGGGTGGTGGAGGAGTAATACTGGAGCAGGGTGGTGGAGGAGTAATACTGGAGCAGGGTGGTGGAGGAGTAATACTGGAGCAGGGTGGTGGAGGAGTAATACTGGAGCAGGGTGGTGGAGGAGTAATACTGGAGCAGGGTAGTGGAGGAGTAATACTGGAGCAGGGTGGTGGAGGAGTAATACTGGAGCAGGGTGGTGGTGGAGTAATACTGGAGCAGGGTGGTGGAGGAGTAATACTGGAGCAGGGTGGTGGAGGAGTAATACTGGAGCAGGGTGGTGGAGGAGTTATACTGGAGCAGGGTGGTGGAGGAGTAATACTGGAGCAGGGTGGTGGAGGAGTAATACTGGAGCAGGGTGGTGGAGGAGTAATACTGGAGCAGGGTGGAGGAGGAGTAATACTGGAGCAGGGTGGTGGTGGAGTAATACTGGAGCACGGTGGTGGAGGAGTTATACTGGAGCAGGGTGGAGGAGGAGTAATACTGGAGCAGGGTGGAGGAGGAGTAATACTGGAGCAGGGTGGAGGAGGAGTAATACTGGAGCAGGGTGGAGGAGGAGTAATACTGGAGCAGGGTGGAGGAGGAGTAATACTGGAGCAGTGTGGAGGAGGAGTAATACTGGAGCAGGGTGGAGGAGGATTAATACTGGAGCAGGGTGGAGGAGGAGTAATACTGGAGCAGGGTGGAGGAGGAGTAATACTGGAGCAGGGTGGAGGAGGAGTAATACTGGAGCAGGGTGGAGGAGGAGTAATACTGGAGCAGGGTGGAGGAGGAGTTATACTGGAGCAGGGTGGTGGAGGAGTAATACTGGAGCAGGGTGGAGGAGGAGTAATACTGGAGCAGGGTGGAGGAGGAGTAATACTGGAGCAGGGTGGAGGAGGAGTAATACTGGAGCAGGGTGGAGGAGGAGTAATACTGGAGCAGTGTGGAGGAGGAGTAATACTGGAGCAGGGTGGAGGAGGATTAATACTGGAGCAGGGTGGAGGAGGAGTAATACTGGAGCAGGGTGGAGGAGGAGTAATACTGGAGCAGGGTGGAGGAGGAGTAATACTGGAGCAGGGTGGAGGAGGAGTAATACTGGAGCAGGGTGGAGGAGGAGTTATACTGGAGCAGGGTGGTGGAGGAGTAATACTGGAGCAGGGTGGTGGAGGAGTTATACTGGAGCAGGGTGGTGGAGGAGTAATACTGGAGCAGGGTGGTGGTGGAGTAATACTGGAGCACGGTGGTGGAGGAGTTATACTGGAGCAGGGTGGAGGAGGAGTAATACTGGAGCAGGGTGGAGGAGGAGTAATACTGGAGCAGGGTGGAGGAGGAGTAATACTGGAGCAGGGTGGAGGAGGAGTAATACTGGAGCAGGGTGGAGGAGGAGTAATACTGGAGCAGTGTGGAGGAGGAGTAATACTGGAGCAGGGTGGAGGAGGATTAATACTGGAGCAGGGTGGAGGAGGAGTAATACTGGAGCAGGGTGGAGGAGGAGTAATACTGGAGCAGGGTGGAGGAGGAGTAATACTGGAGCAGGGTGGAGGAGGAGTAATACTGGAGCAGTGTGGAGGAGGAGTAATACTGGAGCAGAGGGGAGGAGGAGTAATACTGGAGCAGAGTGGAGGAGGATTAATACCGGAGCAGGGTGGAGGAGGAGGAGTATTACTGGAGCAGGGTGGAGGAGGATTAATACTGGAGCAGGGTGGAGGAGGAGTAATACTGGAGCAGGGTGGAGGAGGAGTAATACTGGAGCAGGGTGGAGGAGGAGTAATACTGGAGCAGGGTGGAGGAGGAGTAATACTGGAGCAGGGTGGAGGAGGAGTAATACTGGAGCAGTGTGGAGGAGGAGTAATACTGGAGCAGAGGGGAGGAGGAGTAATACTGGAGCAGAGTGGAGGAGGATTAATACCGGAGCAGGGTGGTGGAGGAGTAAAACTGGAGCAGAGTGGAGGAGGAGTAATACTGGAGCAGGGTGGAGGAGGATTAATACCGGAGCAGAGTGGAGGAGGAGTAATACTGGAGCAGAGTGGAGGAGGAGTAATACTGGAGCAGGGTGGAGGAGAAGTAATACTGGAGCAGAGTGGAGGAGGAGTAATACTGGAGCAGAGTGGAGGAGGAGTAATACTGGAGCAGAGTGGAGGAGGAGTAATACTGGAGCAGAGTGGAGGAGGAGTAATACTAGAGCAGGGTGGAGGAAGAGTAATACTGGAGCAGGGTGGAGGAGGAGTAATACTGGAGCAGGGTGGAGGATTAGTTATACTGGAGCAAAGTGGAGGATGAGTAATACTGGAGCAGAGTGGAGGAGGAGTAATACTGGAGCAGGGTGGAGGAGGAGTAATACTGGAGCAGGGTGGAGGATTAGTTATACTGGAGCAGAGTGGAGGAGGAGTAATACTGGAGCAGAGTGGAGGAGGAGTAATACTAGAGCAGGGTGGAGGAAGAGTAATACTGGAGCAGGGTGGAGGAGGAGTAATACTGGAGCAGAGTGGAGGTGGAGTAATACTGGAGCAGAGTGGAGGAGGAGTAATACTGGAGCAGAGTGGAGGAGGAGTAATACTGGAGCAGGGTGGAGGAGGAGTAATACTGGAGCAGGGTGGTGGAGGAGTAATACTGGAGCAGGGTGGAGGAGGAGTAATACTGGAGCAGGGTGGAGGAGGAGTAATACTGGAGCAGGGTGGAGGAGGAGTAATACTGGAGCAGGGTGGAGGAGAAGTTATAATCTTCTAATTAACCCTTAAAATAATTTCACGTTAGACGCCAAACCTCCTCATTTGCATGACAATTACCTCTGCTAATAATTCCGGGAAATATGCATAATAAATGCTGGGTGATTGACACGCCAGGTGTTGACAACGGCATATTATACCACCAGCCTGACTAACACGACAGGTGTTGACAGCGGCATATTATACCACCAGCCTGACTAACACGCCAGGTGTTGACAACGGCATATTATACCACCAGCCTGACTAACACGACAGGTGTTGACAGCGGCATATTATACCACCAGCCTGACTAACACGACAGGTGTTGACAGCGGCATATTATACCACCAGCCTGACTAACACGCCAGGTGTTGACAGCGGCATATTATACCACCAGCCTGACTAACACGACAGGTGTTGACAGCGGCATATTATACCACCAGCCTGACTAACACGACAGGTGTTGACAGCGGCATATTATACCACCAGCCTGACTAACACGCCAGGTGTTGACAGCGGCATATTATACCACCAGCCTGACTAACACGCCAGGTGTTGACAGCGGCATATTATACCACCAGCCTGACTAACACGACAGGTGTTGACAGCGGCATATTATACCACCAGCCTGACTAACACGACAGGTGTTGACAGCGGCATATTATACCACCAGCCTGACTAACACGACAGGTGTTCATCAAGCATGAATAACAAAAGACTGACTGGAACAATAACTGTGTAACAATTAACAATTAACAAAAAACATATTTGTTTACCACTTGCATTAAATGACTCGCAAAATCCCTGGTCAACAATTTTGTTCAAGAGTTGTCAGCCTCGGAGATGAACAAGAACTGTTAATGAAGCATTTTGACGCGCTGATGTCAAATATAATAATACAAATGGCTGATTATCTGTTGTTTTATATGTAAGGTTGGTAACAACATCATCTTGCTTGATTCATCAAGTGGTGATTACTGCATGTTTACACCCAGACCTCCAGTGATGGGCGGAGTGCCCAGTCGCTCACGACACTGTGGCCAGCTCCCCCACGACTGTCTCACTCACAGAGACCACAGCAGACACTGTGGCCAGCTCTCCCACGACTGTCTCACTCACAGAGACCACAGCAGACACTGTGGCCAGCTCCCCCACGACTGTCTCACTCACAGAGACCACAGCAGACACTGTGGCCAGCTCCCCCACGACTGTCTCACTCACAGAGACCACAGCAGACACTGTGGCCAGCTCCCCCACGACTGTCTCACTCACAGAGACCACAGCAGACACTGTGGCCAGCTCTCCCAGGACTGTCTCACTCACAGAGACCACAGCAGACACTGTGGCCAGCTCCCCCACGACTGTCTCACTCACAGAGACCACAGCAGACACTGTGGCCAGCTCCCCCACGACTGTCTCACTCACAGAGACCACAGCAGACACTGTGGCCAGCTCCCCCACGACTGTCTCACTCACAGAGACCACAGCAGACACTGTGGCCAGCTCCCCCACGACTGTCTCACTCACAGAGACCACAGCAGACACTGTGGCCAGCTCTCCCAGGACTGTCTCACTCACAGAGACCACAGCAGACACTGTGGCCAGCTCTCCCACGACTGTCTCACTCACAGAGACCACAGCAGACACTGTGGCCAGCTCTCCCACGACTGTCTAACTCACAGAGACCACAGCAGACACTGTGGCAAGCTCTCCCAGGACTGTCCCACTCACAGAGACCACAGCAGACACTGTGGCCAGCTCTCCCACGACTGTCTCACTCACAGAGACCACAGCAGACACTGTGGCCAGCTCTCCCACGACTGTCCCACTCACAGAGACCACAGCAGACACTGTGGCCAGCTCTCCCAGGACTGTCTCACTCACAGAGACCACAGCAGACACTGTGGCCAGCTCTCCCACGACTGTCCCACTCACAGAGACCACAGCAGACACTGTGAGAGGTTCTAGCACGACTGTTCCACTCACAGAGACCACAGCAGCTCTGCGGGTACTCACGCCGCAGACCCATCACAAGGGCTACCACCTCCAGGGCACCACAGAACCACTGACGTTGGTCAGCGTTTATGTACCTCAAAGTCCCTTCATGTCCCCATAAGTTTCTCTCATGTGGGCTGCATAACACAATGGAATATTTCTGGCTCACTACAGCCCGCGCTACATGGAAACTGTTCCGAGCAGCTGAGTGTATAACAACAACAACAACGGAATTGCTGGTCAAGTCCTCCCATTATGCAACAAAACAGCTTCAACACTCGTCTTGGATACTAACTTGAGCTTGTCAACAATCTTAAACATTTCCGTTCTCAGTGACCCAGAATTAGTCAACATTGAACTAATTTGTTTCAGAAGCTTTTTGGCTGTTGACCAGTGCAATTAAAAGAATTAACATCCGGCTATTTCTGTTTTTTTTTCACTTTAAAGAAATTACTAAATCGACTCAAATATCGGTAATGGTTATTCGTATAATTGTTTGAGAAACTAACGTTTGAGGTCAAACGTTTGAGGTCAAACGTTTGAGGTCAAACGTTTGAGGTCAAACGTTTGTCATAGGCTGAGGAGAGGTTGGGATCGGCCACATCTTGGACCATCACATTCAGCACTTCTTGTGGTTAATTCAATTGTTTCAATTTGCTTCACTTTACGTTATTAGCTAAAATAATTGTAAGTTTATATCCTCACAATCCCTCCTATCCATCTTTCTCTCTCCTCTCTCTTTCCCTCTCTCCCCCTTCCCTCTCTTCCCCTTCCCTCTCTCCCCCTTCCCTCTCTCCCCCTTCCCTCTCTCTTCCTTCCCTCTCTCCCCCCTTCCCTCTCTCTCCCTTCCCTCTCTCCCCCTTCCCTCTCTCCCCCTTCCCTCTCTCCCTTTTCCCTCTCTTCCCCTTCCCTCTCTTCCCCTTCCCTCTCTCCCCCTTCCCTCTCTCCCCCTTCCCTCTCTCCCCCTTCCCTCTCTCCCCCCTTCCCTCTCTCCCCCTTCCCTCTCTCCCCCTTTCCTCTCTTCCCCTTCCCTCTCTCCCCCTTCCCTCTCTCCCCCTTCCCTCTCTCCCCCTTCCCTCTCTCCCCCTTCCCTCTCTCCCCCTTCCCTCTCTCCTTCTCTGAAAAATGGTATAACGAACAACTGGACATTCTAAATAAGTCTACGGGGTCGGGTGGAAGGGAGGTGGGGGTGGTGGTTAGATGCCGATATTTCTTAAAGTGTGGCACTAGGGCTGATTATGACCGGCCTATGACACTCCCATACTCAACATGTTTCATACGTGAAGGTTGAATGAGGCTATCCTCAAGTGTCTTGCTTGCACCCTTGGACACACAGGCAGGCAGACAGTCAGACAGACAGACAGACAGACAGACAGACAGACAGACAGACAGACAGACAGACAGACAGGCAGACAGACAGGTACATAGACAAGCAGACAGACAGACAAGCAGACCTTCTCTTTGAAGAAGCAGCAGCACACTTGAAGGCGTCGCCAGAGACTAAGACAACAGTCTCAGCTTCTACACACACTTTCAAATAAGCGAGAGCACTAAGGTTGTGTTATCTTGGAAGAGTGGCGTTTCGTGTATATATTTATGTGTATGTACTTGTAGGGGTACCTACCTGTGGCTAGGTCTCTCTCTCTCTCTCTCTCTCTCTCTCTCTCTCTCTCTCTCTCTCTCTCTCTCTCTCTCTCTCTCTCTCTCTCTCTCTCTCTCTCTCCTGCAATATTTCCAATAACGCTATAAGAACACTTCAGATACTTCTGCTTTACCAACAATTATCACCAGACATTAACATAATCCATAAGGTAACGAGTCGTCATCATTAAATTTAAAGGTTAAGTATCATAATTATATATATATATTGTGACGGTAACGCGTTGGTGTTCGGCTGTTTAAGGCTAGGGGTATGGCCTCGTCACATAGTTATAAAAAAAATAGAAAAAACTGGAACTTCGTCTGTGGTAAGGTAAGGAGAAGACACACAAAACACAAGTAAACTTTAACAATGAAATTTTAATTACGTTAATTAAATCAAAACATGAATAAAATGCACAAACAAATTCTTATAATAAAATCAATCAAAATAATAAGAATACTTAAATGACACAATGAAAAGTTACGTTAAGACAAAATAACAAGAAGTGCAATATACAAGTAAATGGGAGGTGCTGGAATATTGGCTTTAAGCCACCACTTCTCTCAGTACACGCTAGCGTCTAGCCGGGAGGAGTGGTGACAACGAGAGCACTGAACATTCTGAGGTAGGAGGTTGGGGCGACCCCAGACATCAAGTAGTATGGGGGGGCGAGTGCAGGTGCAGCCAGACCGGCGACCAATCAGCGGAGCCGGTAGCGATCAACATGTAGTTTGGTGGTTTGAGTCCGAACAGGTGGCTGGCTGCATATGTTTTGCTCACCCTAGCAAGCCTTGCTGGTGTTGTTGTTGTTGTTGGACATGTCTTCCATAGTCGTTTTATATAATTTCAACGACGTGTTTGTGGAGGGAAGAGCAGGCTCAATCTCTTGAAGGAGATTATTGTCACAACTCTCCCCCGAAGCCTGCGGTTCTGGAAGAAGTACGTCGTTATGTGGTGGAGTAATGGATGGAGTCGCTTCTACTTCATAAACTCTGGAGAGATCATGGGCTAAGATGTTGTCAGACTCTTGGTATAGCGTGTCTCCAGGTTGAATTTCTGCAGTTAGCAAGCCCATAGTAGAAGACGTTGAGATGAGAAGGGGGCGTGCTGCAGGAGGTGTAGGGTGGTGTGGTCCGTATTGATGGTGGACCGAGCACTTTTCAGGTGTGAAGTGAAGTGCTGAAGCTTCAGGATGAGGAAGAGTAGTTCCTTGCCAATTGTTCCGTCGTTCCTTGTAGCAGTAGTCGCTGACAGGTGTATTCTTCTCGCCTCGTTGCTGCATCACGACACCACCATCGTCGGTACCATTGGCGTCGACATGGAGGATGAAGGGCTTATCTGACGAGGTGAGAGTGGAATTAGAAGAGGGCAAAGGAGCACGATTATTATCCTGAAAGCATTTGGGAAGATCATTAAGGATTTCGGAATTAGAAAGCGCTGACTCCTTGTCAGTGCTTTCGGGAGGAGAAGCTGGGAAGGTCTCACTGTGGATGTAGGGTTCTGTGAATGTGGAATAGTTAGTCAAGACAGTGGGAGGAGTACCATTATATTGCTTCAGGAGGTTGACGTGGCACAGCTGGGTCTTCCGCCGCCTATCTGGAGTCTCTATGACGTAAGTGTTGTTGCTTCTGCACTCTTTGACGCAGTAGGGTCCTGAAAATCGGTTTTGTAAAGGTGAACCTGGGATAGGGAAATAGGCAAGGACGAAGTCTCCCGGCTTGAATTTTCTTACTTTGCTGGTCTGGTCGTAATGAGTCTTCATTCTCACCTGGGCTTTCAATAGATTATCATGGGCAAAGCGGTGGACTCTCTCTAGAATGTGTTGAAGGTTTTGAAGAAACTGGGGCACATTCTGATGCTCACTGAAGGTGGCATCTCTGAGAGAGTCTTTGAAAGCCTTAAGGGGAGTACGGCACTTACGGCCGTAGAGCATCTCATAAGGAGATACTCCTAGGGACTCATTGGGGAGACTTCTGAAAATACACATTATTAGGTCAATCTGCTTATCCCAATCCTTTGAGGTTTCACTACAAAACTTTTTCAAGAGTGCTTTGATGGTCTGATGACTACGTTCAAGAGAACCCTGTGAAGCAGGATGATAGGGGCTGGACAATACCTGTTTGATGTTGAACTCCTCCAGTGTCCTTTTGAAGAGATCACTGGTGAAGTTGGTGCCACAGTCACTTTGAATCTCCCTGGGAAATCCGTATTGAGTGAAGATCTTCAATAGATGTTTTATAACCGTAGCAGCCGTGATGTTCTTCACTGGAACTGTTATGGGAAATCTGGTGGTAGGACACAGGATGGTTAGGATGTAGGCGTTACCTGAACTGGTCCGAGGTAAAGGACCAACACAGTCTATTATGAGTCTGTGGAAAGGTTCCGCAGGCACCTGTATGGGAATCAGTGGTGCTCTGGGAATGGAGACGTTCGGTTTGCCTGCCATCTGACATGTATGACACTGTTTTACGTACTGTTTGACGTTATTTACCATACCTGGCCAGTAGTAGTCTTGACGAATCCCATGGTAAGTCTTGTTGAAGCCGTAGTGGGAGAATGCTCCGTGGGCCAGGTGTAGAATAATGGGCCGCAGGCTGGTGGGAATCACAAGTTGTTCGATGTTGGCCCAATCGTCCTCCTCCTTCAGTTTACTGGGTCTATATCTGCGGTAGAGCAAGTCGTTCTCTAGGAAGAACCCAGGAATACTGTCGGGTTGAGTCTCAGCCTGGAAAAACAATGGTGTTAAAGTAAGATCTTCCCTCTGCAACTTACGGAACTCCAACTTGGTCAGATGCGGGGGGAGTTTCTGAGGGTCTTGAGGGACAGCGGTAGCAGTAGAGTCAGCTGGCTGTGGACGTGCGGCTTGTGCACGGGTGGTCACGAGAACCGGAGGAGAAACTTCATCACTCTCTTGAACCTCTGCTGGAACATACTCAAGAATAGGGTTTATTGGCACAGAGTTACACACCTGGGGTTTGTCCATGACGATCAGGTTGGTCGGTTGCAGATCTTCTGCCAAGTCGTTGCCTAGGAGAAGTTGCACTCCAGGCATGGGAAAAGGCTTTTCCCTGACGGCGACTTGGACTTCCCCGTTCACGTAGGGACAATCCAGGTGGACTCTGGCGAGAGGGTATGGAGTGGTAGCAGTGAGGTCAGTGATGAAGACTGTTTCCCCGGTGTAGACTATGTTGGGCACAGCCGACTTCAAGATGATCGATTGTAGAGCCGCTGTGTCCCTCAAGATCTTCAATTTGAAACGTCCCTCCGGATTTGAACCGTTGGCAGAGACAGTTCCAGTATACAGGTGGTTACTGAAAAGAGAAAGATCATTAACATCAACACCAACATTCATCACAGGCTTACCGGACTTAGGAGGAGTTGGTTTGGGTCGTTGTTGGTCAGTGGTTCCCTTGTATTGAGACTTACCACACTTGTCTATGGTATGTCCATAGAGTCTACAATACTTGCAGTACAGTTGTGAACCAGCTTGATCGGGGCTCACCTTCTCGTAACTGTACCACGACTTCTTACTGGAGGATGGTTCGGGTGTCAGCCGGTGGATGAGGCTGTAAGTGTCAGCCGACTTAGCACACTTCAGGTAGTCGGTTTCTTCTTTATCTGCTAAGTAGAGGCGGACAGGAGGTGGCACACGTCTCAAGAATTCTTCAACAAGCATCAGGTTGACGAGTTCTGTAAAAGTAGAGACATGTGCTGCTTCCAGCCATTTCATGAAATACCTCCGTTTCGTGTTAGCAAACTCAAGGAAGGTAGTGGTACTTGCCTTCAGGTGGTCACGGAATTTCCTTCTATAACTTTCTGTGGAAAGTAGGTAGGCGTCCAACACTGCTTGTTTCAGAGTGTAGTAGTCATTCTCAGACGCCAAAGTACTGAGTGTGACTGCAGCTCTACCTGTAAGATGGACTCTGAGAAGTGTGGCCCATTGGTCGACAGGCCAACTGAGTTGATTAGCAAGGGTTTCAAAGGTGGTGAAAAACACATCAACTTCTGCTTCTACAAAGGATGGCATTAACTTACTTGCATGTGATATATTAAAACTGACGGGAAGATTGGCAGTAGCTTGCTGGCGTTGAGTGAAGTGTGAAGTTTCCAAGGCGATTTCGCGTTGACGACACTCTAGAGCCAGAGTCGCTTGTTGCTTGTCATGTTCGCGTTGTATTTCCAACTCGCGTTGTTTTGTTTCAAGCTGTACTCTCTCACGTTCATGGAGCAAGGCGACCTCACGTTCGTGGAGGGCGAGTCCACGTTCGTGTTCTTCTCTCCTCAAAGCAGCTTCGCGTTCTCTGAGGGTGATTTCTCGTTCTTGTTCTTCCCTCCTCAAAGCAGCTTCGCGTTCTTGTTCTTCCCTCCGTATGGCAGCTGCTTCTCTTTGCTGCTCACGTTCAATCTTGGCCAGCTCTAGTTTAAGTTTCATCGTTGCCAAGTCAGTTTTCTCTGCAATATAGTAAGTTTCATGAGTTTCAGAGTCTATCTTACCTTGCTCTAAATAGTAATCCAGCAACAGGTTGTGTAGGTCATTTTTGTTGGCTTGGTAGGGAACTTCTAGTTGATACTCATGTGCAAGAGTTTGTAATTCAGTCCTCTTGGCACGACTTAAAGTCCCTATTTCACCTGCTGGATTTGCACGGAAAGTTTGGAGACGAAACATGGTGAAATTACCAAATAAAGGTACACGAATATTCAATAGTGAAATGTCAGAAACAGGACAACGTGGCAACTGGTACCTATCCTGTGTGATCTTTAACAATTAACGTTAAGTGAAAGATATTAAATGATTAAATTAAATCAAGGGCGCAGGAAATCTTGTACCCGGTACTCATGTAAGAGAATAAGGGCAAGAAAATCCTACTAACAAATGAAACAAAGTTTCGAAAACAAATGAAACAGTTAAATGCTTCAAAAGTAAAATTGGTAGTCCAAGGATGTAGGCATACCTTGCCAAGTCTCTATAGGACATAAAGCAAGTTTTTCCCACTGAATTTAATATGATACTTACAGAATTAGCGAACTTTTGTGCTCTGAAAAAATAAGCTAATTCCCTACCGTTGTAGGTATCATCATCTCTGACTGACGTGTAGGGGTGCGAGGTGTCAACTTGTGACGAGAACTGCTGCTGAGGTCCCAATTCAGCAACTAAAGATCGAGCTAGAGGAACTATGGCCCTCTTTGTCCTCCTACAGTCAGATTGCAGAAGATTGGGTACTCTTGACCCGGGGCAGACCACAGTACCAGGGTACCAATATGATGATCTGTCAGAATGAGAAATATTCAAGGGACATAGATGGTAAATACGAGTAATAACAAGGAGGGAGAGATGACCAATTAAGAGTATGACTGAGGCCTACAGTCACCACGTAATCCAAAGTTGTCTCACCTTCACTATATGTTACTCTCGTAATGCACAATACACCGCACCTTATAAAAAATGAAATTGAATATGAAAAATAGTAAAGCTACGTTAACAAAGTTAAATACGCTTACCATAAATTACCACTTGGCACCAGTACCTGAGTGAAGCTCCCGGACAGGCCCCCATATAACTTGTGACGGTAACGCGTTGGTGTTCGGCTGTTTAAGGCTAGGGGTATGGCCTCGTCACATAGTTATAAAAAAAAATAGAAAAAACTGGAACTTTGTCTGTGGTAAGGTAAGGAGAAGACACACAAAACACAAGTAAACTTTAACAATGAAATTTTAATTACGTTAATTAAATCAAAACATGAATAAAATGCACAAACAAATTCTTATAATAAAATCAATCAAAATAATAAGAATACTTAAATGACACAATGAAAAGTTACGTTAAGACAAAATAACAAGAAGTGCAATATACAAGTAAATGGGAGGTGCTGGAATATTGGCTTTAAGCCACCACTTCTCTCAGTACACGCTAGCGTCTAGCCGGGAGGAGTGGTGACAACGAGAGCACTGAACATTCTGAGGTAGGAGGTTGGGGCGACCCCAGACATCAAGTAGTATGGGGGGGCGAGTGCAGGTGCAGCCAGACCGGCGACCAATCAGCGGAGCCGGTAGCGATCAACATGTAGTTTGGTGGTTTGAGTCCGAACAGGTGGCTGGCTGCATATGTTTTGCTCACCCTGGCAAGCCTTGCTGGTGTTGTTGTTGTTGTTGGACATGTCTTCCATAGTCGTTTTATATAATTTCAACGACGTGTTTGTGGAGGGAAGAGCAGGCTCAATCTCTTGAAGGAGATTATTGTCACAATATATATATATATATGCAAACAAGCCTGAATGGTCCCCAGGACAATATGCAACTGAAAACTCACACCCCAGAAGTGACTCGAACCCATACTCCCAGGAGCCACGCAACTGGTATGTACAAGACGCCTTAATCCACTTGACCATCACGACCGGACAAAATGAGGTGATAGCCGAGGCTATTTGAACCACCCCACCGCCGGCACTCGGATAGTAATCTTGGGCATAGCATTTTACCAAATCACCTCATTCTTTGGGGCACACGTGAGGAACACAAATGCGAACAAGCCTGAATGGTCCCCAGGACAATATGCAACTGAAAACTCACACCCCAGAAGTGACTCGAACCCATACTCCCAGGAGCCACGCAACTGGTATGTACAAGACGCCTTAATCCACTTGACCATCACGACCGGACAAAATGAGGTGATAGCCGAGGCTATTTGAACCACCCCACCGCCGGCACTCGGATAGTAATCTTGGGCATAGCATTTTACCAAATCACCTCATTCTTTGGGGCACACGTGAGGAACACAAATGCGAACAAGCCTGAATGGTCCCCAGGACAATATGCAACTGAAAACTCACACCCTAGAAGTGACTCGAACCCATACTCCCAGGAGCCACGCAACTGGTATGTACAAGACGCCTTAATCCACTTGACCATCCCGACCGGACAAAATGAGGTGATAGCCGAGGCTATTTGAACCACCCCACCGCCGGCACTCGGATAGTAATCTTGGGCATAGCATTTTACCAAATCACCTCATTCTTTGGGGCACACGTGAGGAACACAAATGCGAACAAGCCTGAATGGTCCCCAGGACAATATGCAACTGAAAACTCACACCCCAGAAGTGACTCGAACCCATACTCCCAGGAGCCACGCAACTGGTATGTACAAGACGCCTTAATCCACTTGACCATCACGACCGGACAAAATGAGGTGATAGCCGAGGCTATTTGAACCACCCCACCGCCGGCACTCGGATAGTAATCTTGGGCATAGCATTTTACCAAATCACCTCATTCTTTGGGGCACACGTGAGGAACACAAATGCGAACAAGCCTGAATGGTCCCCAGGACAATATGCAACTGAAAACTCACACCCCAGAAGTGACTCGAACCCATACTCCCAGGAGCCACGCAACTGGTATGTACAAGACGCCTTAATCCACTTGACCATCACGACCGGACAAAATGAGGTGATAGCCGAGGCTATTTGAACCACCCCACCGCCGGCACTCGGATAGTAATCTTGGGCATAGCATTTTACCAAATCACCTCATTCTTTGGGGCACACGTGAGGAACACAAATGCGAACAAGCCTGAATGGTCCCCAGGACAATATGCAACTGAAAACTCACACCCCAGAAGTGACTCGAACCCATACTCCCAGGAGCCACGCAACTGGTATGTACAAGACGCCTTAATCCACTTGACCATCACGACCGGACAAAATGAGGTGATAGCCGAGGCTATTTGAACCACCCCACCGCCGGCACTCGGATAGTAATCTTGGGCATAGCATTTTACCAAATCACCTCATTCTTTGGGGCACACGTGAGGAACACAAATGCGAACAAGCCTGAATGGTCCCCAGGACATACATACATACCAGTCACTTCTGGGGTGTGAGTTTTCAGTTGCATATTGTCCTGGGGACCATTCAGGCTTGTTCGCATTTGTGTTCCTCACGTGTGCCCCAAAGAATGAGGTGATTTGGTAAAATGCTATGCCCAAGATTACTATCCGAGTGCCGGCGGTGGGGTGGTTCAAATAGCCTCGGCTATCACCTCATTTTGTCCGGTCGTGATGGTCAAGTGGATTAAGGCGTCTTGTACATACCAGTTGCGTGGCTCCTGGGAGTATGGGTTCGAGTCACTTCTGGGGTGTGAGTTTTCAGTTGCATATTGTCCTGGGGACCATTCAGGCTTGTTCGCATTTGTGTTCCTCACGTGTGCCCCAAAGAATGAGGTGATTTGGTAAAATGCTATGCCCAAGATTACTATCCGAGTGCCGGCGGTGGGGTGGTTCAAATAGCCTCGGCTATCACCTCATTTTGTCCGGTCGTGATGGTCAAGTGGATTAAGGCGTCTTGTACATACCAGTTGCGTGGCTCCTGGGAGTATGGGTTCGAGTCACTTCTGGGGTGTGAGTTTTCAGTTGCATATTGTCCTGGGGACCATTCAGGCTTGTTCGCATTTGTGTTCCTCACGTGTGCCCCAAAGAATGAGGTGATTTGGTAAAATGCTATGCCCAAGATTACTATCCGAGTGCCGGCGGTGGGGTGGTTCAAATAGCCTCGGCTATCACCTCATTTTGTCCGGTCGTGATGGTCAAGTGGATTAAGGCGTCTTGTACATACCAGTTGCGTGGCTCCTGGGAGTATGGGTTCGAGTCACTTCTGGGGTGTGAGTTTTCAGTTGCATATTGTCCTGGGGACCATTCAGGCTTGTTCGCATTTGTGTTCCTCACGTGTGCCCCAAAGAATGAGGTGATTTGGTAAAATGCTATGCCCAAGATTACTATCCGAGTGCCGGCGGTGGGGTGGTTCAAATAGCCTCGGCTATCACCTCATTTTGTCCGGTCGTGATGGTCAAGTGGATTAAGGCGTCTTGTACATACCAGTTGCGTGGCTCCTGGGAGTATGGGTTCGAGTCACTTCTGGGGTGTGAGTTTTCAGTTGCATATTGTCCTGGGGACCATTCAGGCTTGTTCGCATTTGTGTTCCTCACGTGTGCCCCAAAGAATGAGGTGATTTGGTAAAATGCTATGCCCAAGATTACTATCCGAGTGCCGGCGGTGGGGTGGTTCAAATAGCCTCGGCTATCACCTCATTTTGTCCGGTCGTGATGGTCAAGTGGATTAAGGCGTCTTGTACATACCAGTTGCGTGGCTCCTGGGAGTATGGGTTCGAGTCACTTCTGGGGTGTGAGTTTTCAGTTGCATATTGTCCTGGGGACCATTCAGGCTTGTTCGCATTTGTGTTCCTCACGTGTGCCCCAAAGAATGAGGTGATTTGGTAAAATGCTATGCCCAAGATTACTATCCGAGTGCCGGCGGTGGGGTGGTTCAAATAGCCTCGGCTATCACCTCATTTTGTCCGGTCGTGATGGTCAAGTGGATTAAGGCGTCTTGTACATACCAGTTGCGTGGCTCCTGGGAGTATGGGTTCGAGTCACTTCTGGGGTGTGAGTTTTCAGTTATATATATATATATATATATATATATATATATATATATATATATATATATATATATATATATATATATATATATATATGTCTTGTCCTTACTAGTAAGGACAAGACAAGAACATATCGATGCCAACACAGAAGACAATGTCCAACATAACAGGCCAATTACACTGGATTAATCTTTGTGTTTAGATAGGAGATGCCTCGTATGGGCCAATAAGCCTTCTCCAGCCCCTATGTTTATCCCTTATGTATCCCCCCATGTTTTCACCTTCATTGTATTATCACCTGACCTAATGCGGGTATAAAATCAACTAGTATTGTAAGATCTGTTCACTTGAGAATGAACCATGGAGGTTCGAAACGTCGTGCAAATTATACAAATAAGTGTAAATACACTCTATAGTAAATCACTTCTTTTCTTCACCTTAAAAGTACGAAAATGAGTTTTG
Source organism: Procambarus clarkii (assembly GCF_040958095.1). NCBI lineage: Eukaryota > Metazoa > Arthropoda > Malacostraca > Decapoda > Cambaridae > Procambarus > Procambarus clarkii. The sequence goes on along the minus strand of NC_091197.1, from coordinate 4,030,347 downwards.
GAGAACTCCTATTTCAATTAAGCCCTGATGCTAAGAAAATAGTTAGAGGGATAGAAGCCCTAAACCAGAAAATAATAAATACAGAATATGCGGTCATATTCAATGAAACATATATATATATATATATATATATATATATATATATATATATATATATATATATATATATATATATATGTATATATATATATATATATATATATATATATATATATATATATGTATATATATATATATATATATATATATATATATATATATATATATATATATATGTCGTACCTAGTAGCCAGAACGCACTTCTCAGCCAACTATGTAAGGCCCGATTTGCCTAATAAGCCAAGTTTTCCTGAATTAATATATTTTCTCTAATTTTTTTCTTATGAAATGATAAAGCTACCCATTTGATTATGTTTGAGGTCATTTTTTTTTATTGGAGTTAAAATTAACGTAGATATATGACCGAACCTAACCAACCCTACCTAACCTAACCTAACCTATCTTTATAGGTTAGGTTAGGTTAGGTAGCCGAAAAAGTTAGGTTAGGTTAGGTTAGGTAGGTTAGGTAGTCGAAAAACAATTATTTCATGAAAACTTGGGTTACTAGGCAAATCGGGCCCTGCATAGTAGGCTGAGAAGTGCGTTCTGGCTACTAGGTACGACATATATATATATATATATATATATATATATATATATATATATATATATATATATATATATATATATATATATATATATATATATATATATATAAAACTTGTGTTCGGATACCGATCGGACATGTCGGTGGAATTTAACAAATAAATAAGCCACGTTAAAGTATCTGATGAGTTTGGGTTCTCACATCACGAAGTTAAGCCACCGAGAGGAAGGCTGTCGGCTTTAGCTTTAAAGCTGCCAAGAGAGAACAGCAGAGAGAAGAGGAGAAGCCTTTAGTGACGAAGAGATCCAGACGCGGCCGGTGGAGTGAAGGACCAGTTTGAGAAGAGTTTCAGTATGTCTGCATGGGACATTACTCGTCTTGCAAGGAGGTGTGGAGAAGGGAGGCGAGGGAGAGAGAGAGAGAGAGATGGAGAAGGTAATAGAGAGGGATAGAGAGGTGAAGAAGGGGTGAAAGGAACCGCAGAAAAGGAAAGTTTCTCCGATGATCACTGATAAAGTTTGCAAATCTTCCGGAGAGCTTCAGGGACCCAGATTAAATCGAACGGCAAATCGAATTACTGGATTAATAGTGTGGCTGAGTCCTTCGTCTTGGTCACAGAGCCCCCGGGTGTGGCGCTTCTGTTGACCTGAGTCTCCACACCTCCCACACCTGTTCCCCCTGATCGCCCAGCCTCCGGGGTGTGTGGTAGTTCTATTGATCTGTGGCTCCAAACCTCCCACACACCTCTGAAGACGGTGCTGAACCGGAGAGCTGGGATAGGTGGACGAATTTACCCTGGTGGCCCCCCCCCCCACACGACAGGGACAGAAAGCCGGCGGCTTGTCAACATTGGGGCTCAAGCACCGACCACGTAGGAACATTCTAGACAGTCTTCCTCTCTCCCTGCTTCCCCTGCCCCAGTGTGGCCATGCACTCGACACCTCACTTGTGTATTGTATTGCCTTCTCCAGCTCCTGCGAGAGTCACCCCTCCGAGTTTACAATTTTCACGATTTCTGTTCGAATTTAACATTTCCCGTTTTCTGTGGTGATTGTCTTGTCTGTTCTCCAGTGTTTATAAAAATGTCTGCGTTCTATTTTTTTGCTTTCCTTCGTGTGGAAATGGAGCCTGTGACTTGATATATCCGGGTCTTTTGAGCATGTGCTGGGCACTTTTGTATTTCAGTCAGGCCAACGTTACTTCCATTTATTTTATTTTATTTTAAAAATTCAGTTATATAACACACACACACACACACACACACACACACACACACACACGCACACACACACACACACACTGGAAACACACACACTGATGAGCTGGAAAATCCGGGTACCAATGAAAGCACAAGCTTCATACATGGAACTCTGACAGTGGATGGGAAGAAGATTGTAATCTTGATACTCTACAATCCCCCACCAAACAGTAGAAGGCCCAGGCAGGAGTACGAGGACAGCAACAAGACATGTATGGATGAGCTGCAGAGGGCAGCAACTTTAGCGCATAGAATGAGAGCGAAGCTGCTGGTCATGGGGGACCTAAATCACGGAGAGATAGATTGGGAAACGAGGAATCCCCATGGCGGGGAGGAGACCTGGGGAGCGAAGCTGGTAGACGTTATTGACAGGAATTTCCTAACACAGCATGTGAAAGAAGATACTAGGGAAAGAGGAGGGGATACGCCCAGCCTATTAGATCTCATTATCACTCAGAATGTAGAAGACATTGAGCAGTTGGAACATGAAATACCACTAGGAGCTAGTGACCATTGTGTCCTAGCCTTTGACTACATGATGGAGCTTAAAATTGTGACCAAAGGACAAGAGGTCCGGGAAAGGAGACTTGATTACAGAAAAGGGGACTACAGAAGGATAAGGGACTACCTGGGAGAAGTGCAGTGGGAGGAAGAACTTAGAGGAAAAACAGTGCAAGGTATGATGAACCAAGTCATATTGAAATGCAAGGAGGCTGAAGATAGATTTATTCCAACAATAAAGGAAAAAAGCAGGAGGGAATATAATAACCCATGGTTTAATAGACAGTGTCAGGAAGCAAAGGTGAGAAGCAGGAGGGAGTGGAGGAAGTACAGAAGGCAAAGGACAGAGGACAACAGGATTAGATGTAACAGAGCTAGGAATGATTACATTAACATAAGACGAGTGTCGGAAAGAAATTATGAGAACGATATTGCAGTCAAAGCGAAAAAGCAACCAAAATTACTACATAGCCATATAAGAAGGAAGATGTCGGTAAATGACCAAGTGACAAGACTGAGGAAAACAGAAGGGGCATATACAGAAAGCGACAAGGAAATCTGCGAGGTACTGAATGCAAAATTCCATGGAGTGTTCACTACCGAGCCTGAGCAGCTCCCATTGTTAGAAGAGATTACCCAAGATGAAAGACTATCAGATATAGAGGTGACAGCAGAGGATGTAATGAAACAGTTGACAACACTGGATGCAAATAAAGCTGTTGGACCAGACAAAGTATCACCGTGGATACTTAAAGAGGCAGCGCAGGCTCTCAGCGTGCCTCTGGCAATGATCTTCAATGAGTCACTTATGTCGGGAGAATTGCCCAGTTGCTGGAAGGAGGCAAATGTCGTACCGATTTTCAAAAAGGGGGATAGGGAGGAGGCACTTAACTACAGACCCGTATCACTGACAAGCATCCCCTGCAAAATACTTGAAAGAATAATTAGGCTAAGACTTGTTGAGCACCTGGAGAGCATTGGGTTTGTAAACAAGCACCAACATGGGTTCTGGACAGGGAAATCATGCCTAACAAACCTTTTAGAATTCTATGATAAAGTAACAAGGATAAGGCAGGACAGAGAAGGCTGGGCAGACTGCATATTTCTTGACTGCCAAAAGGCCTTTGATACGGTACCGCACATGAGACTGCTATACAAACTTGAGAGGCAGGCAGGAGTAAGCGGAAAGGCCCTAGTATGGGTGAAGAACTACCTAACAGGAAGGAGCCAGAGGGTAATGGTAAGGGGCGAAAAGTCGGACTGGCGAACAGTAACAAGTGGAGTACCTCAAGGATCGGTGCTGGGACCAATCCTCTTTCTAATTTACGTAAATGATATGTTTACAGGAGTGGAATCATACATGTCGATGTTTGCAGATGACGCAAAATTAATGAGAAGAGTTGTGACAGACGAGGATTGTAGGATCCTCCAAGAGGACTTAAACAGGCTGCAGAGATGGTCAGAGAAATGGCTACTGGAGTTTAACACCAGTAAATGTAAAGTTATGGAAATGGGATCAGGTGACAGAAGACCAAAGGGACAGTACACAATGAAGGGGAACAGCCTACCTGTAACGATTCGAGAAAGAGACCTGGGAGTGGATGTGACACCTAATCTAACTCCTGAGGCACATATAAATAGGATAACGACAGCAGCGTACTCTACACTGGCGAAAATTAGAACTTCATTCAGAAACCTAAATGAGGAAGCTTTTAGGGTGCTTTACACTGCCTACGTGAGACCCGTCTTAGAGTATGCCGCGCCATCATGGAGCCCCCACCTGAAGAAACACATAAAGAAACTGGAGAAGGTTCAGAGGTTTGCGACGAGGCTTGTCCCAGAGCTACGAGGGATGGGATATGAAGAGCGGCTGAAGGAACTGAACCTTACGACACTAGAGAAAAGAAGGGAGAGAGGAGATATGATAGGGACATATAAAATACTCAGGGGAATTGACAAAGTGGAAATAGATCAAATGTTCACACGTAATAATAACAGAACGAGGGGACATGGGTGGAAACTGGAAACTCAGATGAGTCACAGAGATGTTAGGAAGTTTTCTTTTAGCGTGAGAGTAGTAGAAAAATGGAATGCACTTGGGGAACAGGTTGTGGAAGCAAATACTATTCATACTTTTAAAACTAGGTATGATAGGGAAATGGGACAGGAGTCATTGCTGTAAACAACCGATAGCTAGAAAGGCGGGATCCAAGAGTCAATGCTCGATCCTGCAAGCACATATAGGTGAGTACATATAGGTGAGTACACACACACACACACACACACACACACACACACACACACAAGGGGGACACAGGTGGAAACTGAGTGCCCAAATGAGCCACAGAGATATTAGAAAGAACTTTTTTAGTGTCAGAGTGGTTGACAAATGGAATGCATTAGGAAGTGATGTGGTGGAGGCTGACTCCATACACAGTTTCAAGTGTAGATATGACAGAGCCCGATAGGCTCATGAATCTGTACACCTGTTGATTGACGGTTGAGAGGCGGGACCAAAGAGCCAGAGCTCAACCCCCGCAAACACAACTAGGTGAGTACAACTAGGTGAGTACACACACACACACACACACACACACACGATGAAAAATTTTCTGACTGATAAAAAAATGAGGGCTGTGATCAGAGGCAATGTATCGGACTGGAGAAATGTCACAAGTGGAGTACCACAGGGTTCAGTTCTTGCACCAGTAATGTTCATTGTCTACATAAATGATCTACCAGTTGGTATACAGAATTATATGAACATGTTTGCTGATGATGCTAAGATAATAGGAAGGATAAGAAACTTAGATGATTGTCATGCCCTTCAAGATGACCTGGACAAAATAAGTATATGGAGCACCACTTGGCAAATGGAATTTAATGTTAATAAATGCCATGTTATGGAATGTGGAATAGGAGAACATAGACCCCACACAACCTATATATTTTGTGAGAAATCTTTAAAGAATTCTGATAAAGAAAGAGATCTAGGGGTGGTTCTAGATAGAAAACTATCACCTGAGGACCACATAAAGAATATTGTGCGAGGAGCCTATGCCGCGCTTTCTAACTTCAGAATTGCTTTTAAATACATGGATGGCGATAAACTGAAGAAATTGTTCACGACTTTTGTTAGACCAAAGTTAGAATATGCAGCGGTTGTGTGGTGCCCATATCTTAAGAAGCACATCAACAAACTGGAAAAGATGCAAGGCATGCTACTAAGTGGCTCCCAGAACTGAAGGGCAAGAGCTACGAAGAGAGGTTAGAGGCATTAAATATGCCAAAACTGGAAGACAGAAGAAAAAGAGGTGATATGATCACTACATACAAAATAATAACAGGAATTGATAAAATCGATAGGGAAGATTTCCTGAGACCTGGAACTTTAAGAACAAGAGGTCATAGATATAAACTAGCTAAACACAAATGCCGAAGAAATATAAGAAAATTCACTTTCGCAAACAGAGTGGTAGACGGTTGGAACAAGTTAGGTGAGAAGGTGGTGGAGGCCAAGACCGTCAGTAGTTTCAAAGCGTTATATGACAAAGAGTGCTGGGAAGACGGGACACCACAAGCGTAGCTCTCATCCTGTAACTACACTTAGGTAATTACACATACACACACACACACACACACACACACACGCACACACACGCACACACACACACACACACACACACACACACACACACACACACGCACACACACACACACACACACACACACACACACACACACACGCACACACACACACACACACACACACACACACACACACATTGTGGTCAATGATTCATATTATTACCATACGGTTCACGATACAAACCATGCAGTCAAAGAGACTTAACTACCCTATGCGTTCTATGCCTACACTCCAGTGATGCTGCTGAACTTAAATCTTTAAAATACCGTAACAAAGCAAGCGATGAAGTCAGTCATTTGTTATTTAACTTCGGTTATTTGTTGTTTAATGATATAAATCATTTCAGAGTGTTTCAGTACCTTGGTCTGTTCTGTTCAAGAACATTGACGGCTGAACATTTCAGACGGTTCAGAACGTATCTGTATATTCAAGTCATTGCACTATTACCTTATAATTCAGAATTTTAGAAGTGTGTGAACATCTCTTTCAGGACAAGTTGACAGAGATAACAGATAAACCAGGGATAGATGCAAGACGAGGATAGATACAATCCAGGGATAAATACACACCCATATGTGTACCTCCCATTGATTAGTGGATATACACTGAGGGGTGTATATTTAGTCTTGAAATCAGTTCAGGACTAAATAATATTTGCTGGTTGGTCAATAAGCTATTGCGGTGGCCTTGATGTTGGTAGGCCTTAAGCCTACCAATACATAAGTCAATAGACAATCTTGCAATATCATAAATTCATTTGTAATTATGAGTAAACACTGGAATATCTACTTGCGTTTCTTGGCAAGTATAAGACCTGCAGCCCTAGAAACTACAGCACTTGCACACCCTTATTTCCTTCGAGGAAAGAAAATAGCTTCCCAGACTGGTCTACGAGGTCTCAAGACCCCGCTGGGAAACTCAGGAAAACTCCCTCAGGGAAATCAGAAGACGAGCTTCTCGCTGGAGGTAAGAGGAGACCCTCGATGGTAGCCTTAATTTTGTTTCCTGGTGAAAGAGCGAGTATTTCGGTCCTGGTGAGGCTGTGTGTGTGTGTGTGAGGATTTCCCAAGGGTTCTTAACTCAGGTGAGGACATTCCCAAGGATTATTGCCTGGCTTGATTGATGTGAGGATTTCCCAAGGGTTCTGGCATGTCTTGGCTGAAGTGAGGGATTTCCCGAAAGTTCTTGCATGGTTTGGTTGGGGTGAGACATGCCAAGGGTTCTTACATGGCTTGGCTCAGGCGAGAAATCTCTCAAGAGTTCTTAGATGGCTTGAATCAGACGAAAGATTTTCCAAGATTTCTTAGATCGCTTATATCAGACGAGGGATTTTCCAAGAGTTCTTAGATCGCTTATATCAGACGAGGGATTTTCCAAGAGTTCTTAGATGGCTTATATCAGACGAGGGATTTTCCAAGAGTTCTTAGATGGCTTATATCAGACGTGGGATTTTTCCAAGAGTTCTTAGATGGTTTGGCTCAGGTGAAGGACTATCCCAAGGGGTTCTTGCATGTTCTGACTGAGGTGGGAGGTCTCTTCAGGGTTCACGAGTGACTGTTCATAATACCACAGCATAAGGTTCATCCAAAGGGTATCTAAAGCTTGGCTTGAGTATTGAGCATGATCTCAGGACAAAAATATTGTTATTTTCTAGTACTGTGATTACCCGTCCTAACAATAATTGTCCCGTGACACACACGAAAATGAGAGTGAAACCAGCTGGCTTGAGTGCGTCCTCCGCTCTACTGTTTGTCGATTTTAATAATAATACTACGACTAATAATAATAATAACGAGAAAATCATCAGGAGAAACGAGAAGGATTCGAACCCTTATATTTTTCACAATAATAATAATAATACAGACAATTGTAATCATAACAATAATTGCAATAAAAATAATAATAATAATTTATTTATAAAAAAATTGCGGGGGTTATATAATATCCACTATGGACAGGTATTTTAAATTTGTCTAGAGTTATTAGCCACATGCAGTATTTCAGCCAAATAAAGTTTAGCTTGTAACTCTGCGATATTTCCAACACCAATATTTTTATTGTTTTTGTATATTGTGTAACTAAACTCTAATTTGCTGCTATCGACCACAGAGTCAAAATTCCGTGGCTTTTAGTGAAATTAAAAGCATTCTGATATCGACGCTCCCTCGGACTAAATTTTTTTATCGGATTCAGATGTTAGGTAAAACCATGTCAAATATGCAACCCATCCTCCGAATTGACAGTACGTATTAATACTAAGTGTAATAAGTACATTTTCTAACTGTTATACATAGTACATAATTGCACTTACGGGGTAGTTACATTTACCCATCCCCCTCCCCCGATTTAAGTCTCCTCGTTTTCTGTTAGGACACTTGAAATTTTAAGATGAAATTTATAAGTTCAGTTGCTATTAACAAGTTTTAAATATTAGAGTTTTCTTTTTCACTTTTATTAAACAATATAGATTTTATACAAAATTTGAAAATATCCTGAGTAACTTTACAATTTATTGAAATATTTTAGTTTTGTTTTATCTGTTTTATAAAACTGTAATATCAATATAGCTATAGGTTAAGTAATAGTTATAATTAAGATGCAATAAAATGTTTATCTTCACAAACTAAGACGGTTAGGTTAGGTCGTGGTTTTCTATTCAGCTTTTAAGGTAAACTCAAATATTCACAATATATTAGACAGTACGATTTAATACTAATCGTAAATAAGTACAATTCTTGAGTGTCATACATAGAACATAATTGCACTTATGGGGCTGTGTACATTTACCTCTCCATTTTTGGAGGACGGCCTGCAAATATGACGCTTTTGAGACCGTTGGAACGGGTTGACTGACTTCTTCACCGCCATCGTCATCTACACCATCAACAAGCCTTACCACCACCTCATCACCAGACATCTCCACCATCAACAAGCCTTACCACCACCTCATCACCAGACATCTCCACCATCAACAAGCCTTACCACCACCTCATCACCAGACATCTCCACCATCAACAAGCCTTACCACCACCTCATCACCAGACATCTCCACCATCAACAAGCCTTACCACCACCTCATCACCAGACATCTCCACCATCAACAAGCCTTACCACCACCTCATCACCAGACTGGGTTTACTCTTTGCATGTGGAAGCAACCGGTTGTTTCCCTTTCGTACTCCGCCTCTTCTCCAGCACTACTCTACCTTATATATCTTCTTCTACAACGTGGATTCGTAATATATTATCCAGGCTTTCTTGGGTATTGCCTTAATGGCTGTCTCTGTAACTATGAAAACATTTTATGGCTACCTACTAGATGCTGAAGTGACTTTGGCTAGTTCTGGTTATGGGATAAGGCTGTAGGTCACATAGACATGATAATGGTAAGAAATATCAACGAGGAAATACGTATGAGCAGTTGAAAAGCTGCTTAACCTAACCTAACCTAACCTAACCTAACCCACAAGGGACCTAACCCTAGTGGGTTAAGGTCTATCTTGAGGTTATCTTGAGATGATTTCGGGGCTTTTTAGTGTCCCCGCGGCCCGGTCCTCGACCAGGCCTCCACCCCCACGAAGCAGCCCGTGACAGCTGACTAACACCCAGGTACCTATTTTACTGCTAGGTAACAGGGGCATAGGGTGAAAGAAACTCTGCCCATTGTTTCTCGCTGGCGCCTGGGATCGAACCCAGAACCACAGGATCACAAGTCCAGCGTGCTGTCCGCTCGGCCGACCGGCTCCCTGCGTGTGTCGTGGTCTAGTGGGTTAAGGCCCGTGGCTGGTATTCACTTGGGTGCTCCAACGGATTTTTTCAATATGGTTGCACAGGTTTATGGATCAAATTATCTAGTAACAGTAACAGTCTTGGGAAAGTTGTATTATGCTGTTAGTTTACATGAATGACGTTTTTTGAGGGGTGTAAACTGGAGCTGCTTCGCATGGGACGATAGTCATTCTGCAGTTTCTTTTCATCAATTCGTACATTGACAGTCTTTCATCAATTCGTATATTTCGACAGTCTTTGTGTAACTGTCTGAAGCAGTAACAACCCAGTGGGCACAATATCCTAGAACAACGCCAATTCAACGCATGACTAACGTTGATTAAATTTTGATAATGTTCCTTCAACGCTGAACCAACGCCACTCTAAGATAACGTGCCCGCTTGGTGAGAGGAAACATATCAACAAGCATGCAACATACAAATAATGCCATGTTTATATTCTATCAACGTACAAATAATGTTTTAGTTACGTTGTTACAATGAAGAGCTAACGTTTTGGTTACGTTGTTGCAACATTCAAATAACGCTTTAGTTACGTTGTTACAAAGTAGAACTAACATTTTAGTTACGCTTCGCAACATTCAAATAACACTTTAGTTACAGTGTTAGAATGTAGAGCAAACGTTTTAATTGCGTTGTTACAACATACAAATAACGCCTTAGTTACATTGTTATAACGTATAACTAATGTTTTATTTACGTTGTTTCAACATACAAATAACACTTTAGTTACGGTGTTAGAATGTAGAACAAACGTTTTAGTTACGTTGTTACAACGTACAAATAACGCTTTAGAGTGTGTGTACGTCAGCCAGACGCCCAGAGAGGGCTGGTACTCATCACCACACGCTTCTGAGTGCATTAAGCACAGACATGGTCAGAAATCTAGAGTGAAACAGAGAATTTCTATTTTTTGGTTGATTTTCTAACTTACCCCATCTGGAAGAGCATAGAATTTCATGAATATCAAATACATATTTGACAGTGAGTGAAGAGGCTCTGGTAACTGCATGAAAATAATATGAAATCAATTTTAAAAATTGAGTGAAACCAGAGCAAAATATTTTATTAAATTTGGCACAGTTATTGGGACAATTTAGCATGTGTTCATCCAATATTTCACCTTTGACCTAATTTCCTACAACCAAATTAGTTTACTTGATTCGTAAAGGGGAAATGTCTGTTTCAGATCCGTAAAGGGGAAATGTCAGGTAGGAAGGATAGGTGTGATGGGGATAGGAAATAGAGAGGATAGGTGTGATGAGGGTAAATTGATAACAATTTTGGCCACAGTAGTAGCCAAAGTGGTTGACCCCTGATGGCAAAGTCTTGGGTTCTTTTGGTATAGTGACAGTGTGGTCACTATACCACACTGTCGCGGTATAGTGACAGTGTGGTCACTATACCACACTGTCGCGGTATAGTGACAGTGTGGTCACTATACCACACTGTCGCGGTATAGTGACAGTGTGGTCACTATACCACACTGTCGCGGTATAGTGACAGTGTGGTCACTATACCACACTGTCGCGGTATAGTGACAGTGTGGTCACTATACCACACTGTCGCGGTATAGTGACAGTGTGGTCACTATACCACACTGTCGTGGTATAGTGACAGTGTGGTCACTATACCACACTGTCGCGGTATAGTGACAGTGTGGTCACTATACCACACTGTCGCGGTATAGTGACAGTGAATTGTTTTGTTGTAACATATTATAACTGTACCCAATATGGTGCTCCCACAGACAATGGCTGTACCCAATATGTTGCTCCCACAGACAATAACTGTACCCAATATGTTGCTCCCACAGACAATAACTGTACCCAATATGGTGCTCCCACAGACAGTAACTGTACCCAATATGTTGCTCCCACAGACAATAACTGTACCCAATATGTTGCTCCCACAGACAATAACTGTACCCAATATGTTGCTCCCACAGACAGTAACTGTACCCAATATGTTGCTCCCACAGACAATAACTGTACCCAATATGTTGCTCCCACAGACAATAACTGTACCCAATATGTTGCTCCCACAGACAATAACTGTACCCAATATGGTGCTCCCACAGACAGTAACTGTACCCAATATGTTGCTCCCACAGACAATAACTGTACCCAATATGTTGCTCCCACAGACAATAACTGTACCCAATATGTTGCTCCCACAGACAATAACTGTACCCAATATGGTGCTCCCACAGACAATAACTGTACCCAATATGTTGCTCCCACAGACAATAACTGTACCCAATATGTTGCTCCCACAGACAATAACTGTACCCAATATGTTGCTCCCACAGACAATAACTGTACCCAATATGTTGCTCCCACAGACAATAACTGTACCCAATATGTTGCTCCCACAGACAATAACTGTACCCAATATGTTGCTCCCACAGACAGTAACTGTACCCAATATGTTGCTCCCACAGACAATAACTGTACCCAATATGTTGCTCCCACAGACAATAACTGTACCCAATATGTTGCTCCCACAGACAGTAACTGTACCCAATATGTTGCTCCCACAGACAATAACTGTACCCAATATGTTGCTCCCACAGACAGTAACTGTACCCAATATGTTGCTCCCACAGACAATAACTGTACCCAATATGTTGCTCCCACAGACAATAACTGTACCCAATATGTTGCTCCCACAGACAGTAACTGTACCCAATATGTTGCTCCCACAGACAATAACTGTACCCAATATGTTGCTCCCACAGACAATAACTGTACCCAATATGTTGCTCCCACAGACAGTAACTGTACCCAATATGTTGCTCCCACAGACAGTAACTGTACCCAATATGTTGCTCCCACAGACAATATCTGTACCCAATATGTTGCTCCCACAGACAATAACTGTACCCAATATGTTGCTCCCACAGACAGTAACTGTACCCAATATGTTGCTCCCACAGACAGTAACTGTACCCAATATGTTGCTCCCACAGACAATATCTATTCCCAATATGTTGCTCCCACAGACAGTAACTGTACCCAATATGTTGCTCCCACAGACAATAACTGTACCCAATATGTTGCTCCCACAGACAATAACTGTACCCAATATGTTGCTCCCACAGACAATAACTGTACCCAATATGTTGCTCCCACAGACAATAACTGTACCCAATATGTTGCTCCCACAGACAATAACTGTACCCAATATGGTGCTCCCACAGACAATAGCTGTACCCAATATGTTGCTCCCACAGACAGTATCTGTACCCAATATGTTGCTCCCACAGACAATAACTGTACCCAATATGTTGCTCCCACAGACAATATCTATACCCAATATGTTGCTCCCACAGACAATAACTGTACCCAATATGTTGCTCCCACAGACAATAACTGTACCCAATATGTTGCTCCCACAGACAATAACTGTACCCAATATGTTGCTCCCACAGACAATAACTGTACCCAATATGTTGCTCCCACAGACAATAACTGTACCCAATATGTTGCTCCCACAGACAGTAACTGTACCCAATATGTTGCTCCCACAGACAATAACTGTACCCAATATGTTGCTCCCACAGACAATAACTGTACCCAATATGTTGCTCCCACAGACAATAACTGTACCCAATATGTTGCTCCCACAGACAGTATCTGTACCCAATATGGTGCTCCCACAGACAGTATCTGTACCCAATATGGTGCTCCCACAGACAATATCTGTACCCAATATGTTGCTCCCACAGACAATAACTGTACCCAATATGTTGCTCCCACAGACAATAACTGTACCCAATATGCTGCTCCCACAGACAATATCTGTACCCAATATGTTGCTCCCACAGACAATAACTGTACCCAATATGTTGCTCCCACAGACAATATCTGTACCCAATATGTTGCTCCCACAGACAATAACTGTACCCAATATGTTGCTCCCACAGACAATAACTGTACCCAATATGTTGCTCCCACAGATAATAGCTGTACCCAATATGTTGCTCCCACAGACAATAACTGTACCCAATATGTTGCTCCCACAGACAGTAACTGTACCCAATATGGTGCTCCCACAGACAATAACTGTACCCAATATGTTGCTCCCACAGACAATAGCTGTACCCAATATGTTGCTCCCACAGACAATAACTGTACCCAATATGGTGCTCCCACAGACAATATCTGTACCCAACATGTTGCTCCCACAGACAATATCTGTACCCAATATGTTGCTCCCACAGACAGTAACTGTACCCAATATGGTGCTCCCACAGACAATAACTGTACCCAATATGTTGCTCCCACAGACAATAGCTGTACCCAATATGTTGCTCCCACAGACAATAACTGTACCCAATATGTTGCTCCCACAGACAATAACTGTACCCAATATGTTGCTCCCACAGACAATAGCTGTACCCAATATGTTGCTCCCACAGACAATAACTGTACCCAATATGGACAATTAAAAAAGCAGCAGTGAAGAAGGTACAGTTTCAGAACTCTGTGAAACACTAATGAACGCTGGGTAGTGTTTGCAAAAAGTTGCAACGTAAACGTTCTCCTGCAAATTGCAATTACTTATTATTTTCCGAAAAAGTCTGTAGCAGGAAAGTCAAGAGACCTCTTTTTATAAATTATATTTTATCTGATAATTGGAGGAAATAGTTCATGCTAAATATAGAACCAAGAGTTTTAAAAGTGACATTAGTGGCACGTTTAAGGCCCGGCCTCCACTGAAGGTAATTGAATGAATAATTAATAATACTAATAATACTAATGATATTAATATTAATAATATTAATAATATTAATAATAATAATAACATTGCACGAGGAAATCATATTTAGTGTCTACTTGCGAGGTCTCTCATCTCAATCATGGCGGCTTATATTATTTACTGAACACTTTACGAGGTCTGACACGCTACGAGGTTTGACATGTTACGAGGTCTGACACGCTACGAGGTTTGACATGTTACGAGGTCTGACACGCTACGAGGTCTGACACACTACGAGGTCTGACACACTACTAGGTCTGACACACTACGAGGTCTGTCACGCTACGAGGTCTGACACACTACGAGGTCTGACACGCTACGAGGTCTGACACGCTACGAGGTCTGACACACTACGAGGTCTGACACACTACTAGGTCTGACACACTACGAGGTCTGACACACTACGAGGTCTGACACACTACGAGGTCTGACACGCTACGAGGTTTGACATGCTACGAGGTCTGACACGCTACGAGGTCTGACACGCTACGAGGTCTAACACGCTACAAGGTCGTCCTCATCCCAAGATAATTACTGTTATTGACTAACTCGAAGCACTTGAGCGCTTGTAAGCTAGTCACTACTGACTGATCTGCAGTCATCAATATGAAAGGTCAAACCTCGCAAGTTTGGTACCTGACGAGCCAATCAGACGAGCTGATTAGCTCGTTAAGTGATTAAGACACTGCACGAGGAACAATGTCGACAGATGTTCAGACCTTTACTCTGAATTATTTCAATGAATTTGGCGTTAATTCCTCATTTGGTTGCCACAGAGCAACCCGTCCTCGACTCAAGTCCATTCCATCCAGCGGTCGACCCCACAGACGCATTCATAAATTTTAACATGCTGTTCATTCAAAACGGGAATTTTCTCAAGTATAAATTAATATTATAATATATTAGCATATTGTGTATATATAGGCATAGGTTAGGTTAGGTGTTTAGGTTCCGTTGGCGATTATTTGTATTTGTAGTACGTGGGTGAAGCATTTATAGCGTTGTGATTCGAACAAAATTCGTCAGTGAAGCACTTGTTCCGGATATGTTCGAACGTCAGCAGTTGTGAGTCGTGTGTAAACCGTTTTTCATTCATAAACAGGGGGTTTGGCGGGTGCATGGAATCACTTTTGGATCTTTGTTTGGAGGACGGGCTGCACAGAGATTTAAATGTTTCAAATTGCTCGAAAATTTAACAAACGATTTCAAGCCACTAATGTGAATTATTTTCCGTCTTGTGAAAAAATAAACATGAAGTATATAAATATTCAACAAACAATAACACAGAATTCGAGTTAAATTTTGTGTTAAAAGGAAAAACTACAATTTTACGAACGTATCAGGGAAATCAGGCGGTTGAATGATTCGTAATTATAGATATGGATTCAGATAGATTATCCCACAAAGTACTGAGACGTGCGTAGTGGTTCAACCCAGTTGATTGACAGTTGAGAGGCGGGACCACAGAGACGAAGCTCCGCAAATACAACAACTCGAGTATAATTAAGATAGTACATATGGTGTGTGGTCACTCTTCTTCAATATACAGTCTTTCAACTGAGAAAATATTAGCACCTAAATTGGAAATGGGGACGTATGTAGGCAATATGTGGGTGTATGCACACACAAATGTTCTCAATTGTATAGAGTCCCTTTGCTTAAGCGTCAAGCTGAAAGGCTTTCGACGCTGAACACAAATTTTGACTACAGGTCAAACGATACTGACTTGAAATTTTCTCTACGAGTCAAAAGACTGAGCTTAAATTTTGTCTACGAGTCAAAAGACTGAGCTTAAATTTTGTCTACGAGTCAAAAAGACTGAGCATAAATTTTGTCTACGAGTCAAAAAGACTGAGCTTAAATTTTGTCTACGAGTCAAAAAGACTGAGCTTAAATTTTGTCTACGAGTCAAAAAGACTGAGCATAAATTTTGTCTACGAGTCAAAAAGACTGAGCTTAAATTTTGTCTACGAGTTAAAAAGACTGAGCTTAAATTTTGTCTACGAGTCAAAAAGACTGAGCATAAATTTTGTCTACGAGTCAAAAAGACTGAGCTTAAATTTAGTCTACGGAACCCAGTGAGTTCGCGTTATGTCATTAAGTATTAATACATTAAGTATTAATAATAAACTGTCTCGCTTGTCCTAACATCCAGAATAACCAAGACGGTGAACACAATTCGTTTAATGTAATGAGACAAATGTTATTATCCTTGCTGGAACCCCGATACCACTCTTTCTTCACTTCTAACACAGCACACACAATACGGAAGCAGCGTCGTTTGACTCCCTACAGGTTGCAGCATTGCATCACTTGCAAGTGGTCAATATACTAAGTCATATTGACTCGGAGGAGGAAAATATGTGAAGGATCTAGGAATAATGATGTCGGTCGGCCCAAGGTTTAGAGAGCTCAACAGAGCAAGAGTTTAAAAGAGCACAGGCAAGAAAACATAGCATTATCCAGGGCAGTGATGAGGGGGAGCTTGAGAACCTTCACATCCAGAGGCTCCACCACAGTGTTTCCAGTCATCTGACTACTGTAGTCCTCTCCTGCCCTCAGTATTCATTTACTCCTTTTAAACCTCGGAGAGATTTCTGGAGCAGAAGGAATACAGAGAACATATATAACACGCAGATAATTACTTAAATTACTGGGACCATCTCAGAGCACTCAAAAATATACTCTCTGGTATATAGGCATGATAATTATTACATATTATTGTGTAATATGTAAGGAAGCATGTTATATGAATTATTAAAATACATGAAAGGTATCGGATGGCCAGGTTTTTAGATATAACAACATTCTGGAGCGAAAGATATGGAAGGAAATGCACAATAGAGCCAGTGGAGTATAGAATAGCCACAATAGAGCCACAATCAGAGAGCACTGTCTGAACATCAGAGGTCCAAAGTTGTTCAGACTTCTCCTTCCACATGTATATAAAATACTGTTGGAATACAGGAATTGGAGACAGTTCGACAAGCTCCTGCTACGACTGCCGGATCAACCGGGTTGTAATAGAGTTGCGGGCCTACGGGACGCTCCAAGTAACAGCTCTGCAGATCAAGTTATCACCAAACAAGCCTATCCTGTGAGCAGACAGGTAGTAGAACACTGGAAACCAACTACAGGTAAACATCTCGTTCCATTCACCTGCGCCATAGGAGTCTCGAAAACATCTCGTCTTCGTGTATATTTCCTAATTTTGATGATTGATTCCAGAGTGAAAGTTCTGCGGCTGGAGTATGACACCTCCAGTACACAAGCTCTCGTGAATACATCATGACCTTGACAACATGTCCATTAACCCTAATACATCTCCCATTACCAGTAACTCTGTCATCGTGACTGACCTCGAGAACCAAAGAAAAATTATACATTACTTTGATAAATTTCCCTTTTAAGAACATTAGAGCAAAAGAACATAACTGAAGAACATATGAACAAAATTCAATAAAAATAAAACCATCTGCAGAAGGACTATTAAGCCGTTTGAGAAAGCTCCTATTTATTTGCACCCGAACTCATTCCAATATGTCTAAACTACGCTGGAAACGATTAAGAGAACCCACGTCCGATGTCTTATCCTCAAACCTGTTTCACAAATCAACAACTTGATTTTTTAACCAGTATTTACCCAGGTCTTTCCTGAATCTTTAAATTAGCGCAGTTTTGCTGTTCTTCAGGGTGACAGTTGATCCCCAAGGTGGCATTGTGACAAGTTGCTGATTGCGTGGCACTGTGACCTATTGACAGATCGCTGATTCACTGACTATTATGACCTATTATCGAGCCTACTGAGGTCAGGGTTACTGGTTAACTAGTGCCAAGTCTACTGGGGATAGGCCTACTGGATGCGAGATAGACAACGAATAGCTTAAATAACCCCAGATAACAGTAGGGCAGATAGGCCTTAAGGATAGATTGGTGTTACGGATAGTCTGGACATAAGGAAAGACTGATTATGGGATCAGACCGAATATAGGGGAAAGACTGCTTATAGGGACAGACTATATATAGGGAAAGACTGATTATAGGACCTGACTGGGCAGATAATTACACTGTATTGACAGGTTAATTGTATAAGTGTTCTGTTTAAACGGGATCGAAAAAAGTAAATAATAAAGGGGAAAATATACATACAAATTAACCAAATACATAGAATAAAAACGTGTTATGTAGATTTTTAAAGAGATTACCTTTTGTGGTGAAGGAACTTTAAAATTCAGGAAATTATAAAGTTCCTTCGAGCCACACAACTCTGGCCAACCATCACCAGTGAACTCGTCTCCGTCTGAACACCCACACAACCAGCTGGCGAAGCTCCCTTTAACCACACCTTAACCCAGCTGGCTGGCTATAACCTCCCTTCGGCTAAACCCAAAACCAGTTGGCAAGGCGCCCTTTGAACACACCCAAAACCATCTGTCCTGCCCGTCGTCTGAACATGCACAGTACCAGCTGGGCAGACCTCCCAGCTGAGCCCAGCAGAGCCAGCTGGCTTGCCCTAACCAGTTGGCAGACAGGGGGCGATAACGAGAACCAGAAAATTTACTTAGAAGACGATGCTTTCCTTTCTCGGTCCAATCACCTGTCTCCAATACGACTCCTCTCAATCGCTCTCCCACACTCTCCCCCCACCCCCCTGTGTGTGTGTGTTCATCCCTCCTCTCCCACACTCTCCCACACACTCCCATCTTTTGTTTTTTTGTTTTTTTGTTTTTACACAGGTGGGTACAGCATCAGACGACGACTGACGCCTGTTAGCAGACTGAGAGCTTTCCTTTTCCATCGCTCATGGCAAGCCTTATCCCATTAGTTTTTCCTGGGATACGACTCGCCAGTCGTTTAAGAACCACGTACACAATCACTGCTGGGTGAACAGAGGCGTGCAGTTAGGGAGTGGCGCCTGGTCAATCCTCCTCCTCTCTCTCTCTCTCTCTCTCTCTCTCTCTCTCTCTCTCTCTGTGTGTGTGTGTGTGTGTGTGTGTGTGTGTGTGTGTGTGTGTGTGTGCGTGCGCACGTCCCCTCCACCCGCTCAGTGGCATCAGGGCTATCATTCAGGACGCGTGCTAAGGCCCATCAGAGGCAGAACGCGCCCTTCAGCCATCACTTTGGATTCAGAGTGTGTGTGTGTGTGTGTATCTATAAATGCTGCCTGCAGGTGGAACAGCTATTCCATATGGACCTACAGTTACAGAGATCGGTTACCGGTACAGATTGGTTACAGGGACAGACTGGCTATAGTGATTGACTGTGACTTAGAGGGCAGTCAAGTTATAATCACAAGCAGGGGTATAGGTTCTTACTGGTCATAGGGGCAGTGTGTATATATGAACAGACCGGATATATGGATAGACTGATTATAGGAGCTGCTTAGATTCACTGATTACATTAGCAGATTAGCAGACTAGTTAGAGTCTTACAGACTATCTAACAGACTGTCTTTAATACAGACTGATCATATGGATTAGAAGAGCTCTATTGACAGACTAACTACAAACAACTGGCTATAGTAACAGGTTAGTGACCTGACTAGAGAGAGAGATATAGCAATAGTTAAACTGGCCATAGGCGCAGACTGTAAATTTGCACAGACTGGCCGCATAGGCCCAACATTACTAAACAAACAGTACAGTTACTGACACAGTCTGACCAAGAAACATATTGTAAATACCGTTGTGGGCACTGAATCACCATAAGAAGACAATTATTGGCTTAAAATGCAATAATATATTAAAAAGGTGAATATCGGAAGGCAAATTTGACACTGTGAGATAAGATAACAAACTGGTAGAGAGAGAGAGAGAGAGAGAGAGAGAGAGAGAGAGAGAGAGAGAGACAGCTAGAGAGAGAGAGAGAGAAAACAGAGAGAGAGAGATAGAGAGAGAGAGAGAGAGAAAACAGAGAGAGAGAGAGAGAGAGAGAGAGAGAGAGAGAGAGAGAGAGAGAGAGAGAGAGAGAGAGAGAGAGAGAGAGAGAGAGAAAACAGAGAGAGAGAGAGAGAGAGAGAGAGAGAGAGAGAGAGAGAGAGAGAGAGAGAGAGAGAGAGAGAGAGAAAACAGAGAGAGAGAGATAGAGAGAGAGAGAGAGAGAGAGAGAGAGAGAGAGAGAGAGAGAGAGAGAGAGAGAGAGAGAGAGAGAAAACAGAGAGAGAGAGAGAGAGAGAGAGAGAGAGAGAGAGAGAGAGAGAGAGAGAGAGAGAGAGAGAGAGAGAGAAAACAGAGAGAGAGAGAGAGAGAGAGAGAGAGAGAGAGAGAGAGAGAGAGAGAGAGAGAGAGAGAGAGAGAGAGAGAGAGAGAGAGAAAACAGAGAGAGATAGAGAGAGAGAGAGAGAGAGAGAGAGAGAGAGAGAGAGAGAGAGAGAGAGAGAGAGAGAGAGAGAGAGAAAACAGAGAGAGAGAGAGAGAGAGAGAGAGAGAGAGAGAGAGAGAGAGAGAGAGAGAGAGAGAGAGAGAGAGAGAGAGAAAACAGAGAGAGAGAGAGAGAGAGAGAGAGAGAGAGAGAGAGAGAGAGAGAGAGAGAGAGAGAGAGAGAGAGAATAAAAACAAAGTATTTAAATATTAAATAACCAAACAAGAACTAATATTTTGAAAGCAGTAAACAAATGATGTAGATGAATCAAGGGAGTTTATAGAGCTGCGTCGTGCCTGACGTAGATAGATTGTCCTAATTTGATTAAAAAATATATTTGAAATCAAATACATTTAATTCCAAGAAACGGGGAGATAAATTTCCCGTGTAAAATTAGAAAGCGAAACAAAAGAGGTCTGAAAAGACTCAACAAGAATGACAAAAGACTCTCCTATCTACTATCGAGGAGACAAGAGAGCTTCATCTTGACCCATGAAGAATGGGTCATGATATAGACTCCCGGATGCTGGAGACGAAGTGAAGCCCTGAAGCCTTGGACAAGTGAAGCTCTGAAGCCTTGGTCAAGTGAAGATCTAAATCCTTGGTCAAGTGAAGCTCTGAAGCCTTGGGCAAGTGAAGCTCTGAAGCCTTGGGCAAGTGAAGATCTAAATCCTTGGTCAAGTGAAGCTCTGAAGCCTTGGGCAAGTGAAGCTCTGAAGCCTTGGGCAAGTGAAGATCTAAATCCTTGGTCAAGTGAAGCTCTAAAGCCTTGGGCAAGTGAAGCTCTGAAGCCTTGGGCAAGAGAAGCCCTGAAGCCTTGGGTCAAGTGAAGCCCTGAAGCCTTGGTGAAGTGAAGCTCTGAAGCCTTGGTCAAGTAAAGCTCTGAAGCTTTGGTCAAGTGAAGCTCTGACGCCTTGGTCAAGTGAAGCTCTGAAGCCTTAGACAAGTGAAGCTCTGAAGCCTTGGACAAGAGAAGCTCTGAAGCCTTGGACAAGAGAAGCTCTGAAGCCTTGGACAAGAGAAGCTCTGAAGCCTTGGGCAAGTGAAGCTCTGAAGCCTTGGTCAAGTGAAGCCCTGAAGCCTTGGTCATATGGAATTCAATTTGTGGTCCAGCGTGTCCTCAATGTTGAATAGGGCGGCGGCTGAGTTTTAATAATAAACAATGGAACAGGGTTGAGGCAGAGTCAGAAGAAGAGACTAGGGCTGAGAGAGAGAGAGAGAGAGAGAGAGAGAGAGAGAGAGAGAGAGAGAGAGAGAGAGAGAGACAGACAGACAGACAGACAGACAGACAGACAGATACGGTAGCATCACACACAAGACGGTTTACAGTGGGTTTCCAAACCTACATTGCCAAAGTAAACCTGAATCATCATAAAGTAACCTAAATTAACCTAATCTAACTTAACATAGCCTAGAAGAAACGTAACCCTAACTTAACCCAATCTATCCTAACCTAACCGTAAAAAGTAACCCGGGAGTTAGGGGGCTGTTGTGGGTTGCATCCTGTGGCAGGTCAGTTGTTGACGTGAGATCTTCCGCTCCACAACAACTGAAAGCCAGAGCCTAAATGAGGTTAAACAGAGCACAAGTGTTCTCTTACTGTTTGTTCTCTGGGGTACCACCTGGGGTACCACCTGGGGTACCACCTGGGGTATCACCTGGGGTACCACCTGGGGTACCACCTTGGGGGTACCACCTGGGGTATCACCTGGGGTACCACCTGGGGTACCACCTTGGGGGTACCACCTGGGGTACCACCTGGGGGTACCCCCTGGGGGTACCCCCTGGGGTACCACCGGGGTCCCGTATCTCCTGTGGATCACCTGCTCCTCTATATTCAACACAGCTTAAAGCTGCCTTGGTCCTCTGTACCTCTCACACGGTGCAGGTACACCTGGTGTGGTCCTCTGTACCCCTCGCACGGTGCAGGTACACCTGGTGTGGTCCTCTGTACCTCTCGCACGGTGCAGGTACACCTGGTGTAGTCCTCTGTACCCCTCGCAAGGTGCAGATACGCCTGGTGTGGTCCTCTGTACCCCTCGCACGGTGCAGGTACACCTGGTGTGGTCCTCTGTACCTCTCGCACGGTGCAGGTACACCTGGTGTAGTCCTCTGTACCCCTCGCACGGTGCAAGTACACCTGGTGTGGTCCTCTGTACCCCTCGCATGGTACAGGTACACTCGGTGTAGTCCTTTGTACCCCTCGCATGCTGTAGATTCCCCTCTTAAATCCATCAGTTCCTTCCTCACTCCATCAAGTGGTACCTAAGTGGAGCATAAGACGATGCAAGAAACCTCTTTCAAGTGGCCGAGGCGTGAAGAATGGAAGGCTATAGACAACAAATTTCTTATTTCATTTTATTAATTTTCATTTTTATTCATTTTTTCTTATTTTCATTTTATAAAATGAAAATAAGAAAAAGAAATATATATATATATATATATATATATATATATATATATATATATATATATATATATATATATATATATATATACATATATATATATAATATATATATATATTTTATATATATATATATATATATATATATATATATATATATATATATATATATATATATATATATAATATATATATTAGTATTTTTTGGTAGCAGCCTTTCTTGTTAATTAACATATGTTGTTGAATATGACCGAAAGGGTATGATTAATAATTCTAACACAAATCTTCTCAATATTTCTTACGTTTTTCTTCACTGTCGAGGGTAATTGAAAAATTAACTCTCCAAAATTCATTCTTTATATTTTTATTCTTGGTCTAACGCTTAAGAGCGTTTCGTAAGGCTTCTTACATTTTCAAAGACTGGTTTACACATAACATACATCATGGTTATGCTTGTTTTGGGTGAGGTGATATGACACAAAAGATTTGGCTGAGGTGGGTATAAATTGGGCATGAAAACATAAGAGTGGAAGTAACTACAGAAGGCCTATTGGCCCATACTTTCTCTTGCTGCTTCTATGCTGGTTCGGGGTCTTGAAGTGGGTAGAATATAGTTATGCGTTAATTGGCTGTTGATTGTTGGTGTTGACTTTTTGATGTGTAGTGCCTCGCTGATGTCGAGTCTCCTGCTATCGCTGTATACATCGATGATTTCTGTGTTGCTTGTTAAGATTTCTCTGGTGATGGTCTGGTTGTATGAAGAGATTATATATTCCTTAATGAAGCCCTGTTGCTTGTGCATTGTTAATCGCCTAGAAAGAGACGTTGTTGTCTTGCCTATATACTGAGTTCTTTGGGGCTTACAGTCCCTAAGTGGGCATGAGAAGGCATAGACGACGTTGGTTTCCTTCATGGCGTTCTGTTTGGTGTCTGGGGAGTTTTTCATGAGTAGGTTGGCCGTTTTTTGGGTTTTGTAGTAAATTGTCAATTGTATTTTCTGATTTTTGTCTGTAGGGATAACGTTCCTATTAATAATATCTTTCAGGACACTTTTCTCCGTTTTATGAGCCGTCGAAAAGAAGTTCCTGTAAAACAGTCTAATTGGGGGTACAAGTGTTGTGTTAGTTGACTCTTCAGAGGTTGCATGGCGCTCCACCTTTTTTTTATGACATCTTCAACATAACCGTTAGAGAAGCCATTGTTGACTCGGACCTGCCTTACCCTACAGAGTTCTTCATCGACTCGCTTCCATCCTGAGCTGTGGCTGAGAGCCTGGTCGACGTAAGCGTTGACAGCACTCCTCTTGTACCTGTTTGGGCAGTCACTATTGGTATTGAGGCACATTCCTATGTTTGTTTCCTTAGTGTAGACTGCAGTGTGGAAGCCTCCGTTCCTTTCCGTGACTGTTACATCTAGAACGGGCTGCTTCCCATCATTCTCCATCTCGTAAGTGAAATTTAACACAGAATTCTGTTTGAATGCCTCCTTCAGCTGCTTCAGACGTCTGACATCAGGTACCTGTGTAAAAATGTCGTCAACATACCTGCAGTATATGGTGGGTTTCAAGTCCATGTCAACCAACACCCTCTGCTCTATGGTACCCATGTAGAAGTTCGCAAACAGGACACCTAGGGGAGAACCCATGGCGACCCCATCTACTTGCTTATACATGTGCCCATCTGGACTCAAGGAGGGTGCCTCTTTTGTACAGGCTTGGAGTAGCTTTCTTAGTATGTTTTCTTGTATGCCAAGAGGAGTACAAGCACGATAAACTCTGTCCATTATCCTCCCGATTTTTTCATCCACAGGTATGTTGGTACACAGCAGCGACTCTACATCCAAAGAGGCTCTTATCCCTGTGGCCCGTGCTCCCCGCAGTAAGTCAACGAATTCCTTTGGAGACTTCAGGCTGAAAGCACAAGGTACATAAGGAGTCAGCAAGCAATTGAGTCACTTAGCCAGTCTGTATGTGGGTATGGGTATCTGGTTGATGATTGGCCGAAGTGGGTTTCCAGGCTTGTGGGTCTTGACTTTCCCATATGCATAACCTGGTTTGTATTCCCCAATAACTTTGGCAAGTGGAGTCTGGATTTCTTGCTGTTCACAGTTTCGACCAATCTGTTTACCTTCGTTTTCAATTTGGCTGTAGTGTCCTTTGTTACCCTTTGGAATTTAGTTTGGTCGGAGAGTATGAGGTTAATTTTTGCCAGATATTCGGCTTTTTTACGAATAACGTATATTAGCGACTTGTCACTTCTCCTGACGACTATGTCCATTGTCTTGATGACACTGCCCAAGATTACCATCAGAGCGCCGTCGGAATGATGGGCAAATAGCCTTGGCTACCATCATCTTTTGTACGGCCGTGATGGTCGAACAGTTAAGGTCTCCTGTACAACAGTTGCATTGGTGCTCCTGGCAGTATGGGTTCGAGTCACTTCTGGGGTGTGGAGTTTTCAGTTGCATACATGGCTGGGGACCATTCAGGCTTGTTCACACACACACACATATATATATATATATATATATATATATATATATATATATATATATATATATATATATATATATATATATATATATATATATATGTCGTACCTAGTAGCCAGAACGCACTTCTCTGCCTACTATGCAAGGCCCGATTTGCCTAATAAGCCAAGTTTTCATGAATTAATTATTTTTCGACTACCTAACCTACCTAACCTAACCTAACCTAACTTTTTCGGCTACCTAACCTAACCTAACCTATAAAGATAGGTTAGGTTAGGTTAGGTAGGGTTGGTTAGGTTCGGTCATATATCTACGTTAATTTTAACTCCAATAAAAAAAAATTGATCTCATACATAATGAAATGGGTAGCTTTATCATTTCATAAGAAAAAAATTAGAGAAAATATATTAATTCAGGAAAACTTGGCTTATTAGGCAAATCGGGCCTTGCATAGTAGGCTGAGAAGTGCATTCTGGCTATTAGGAACGACATATATATATATATATATATATATATATATATATATATATATATATATATATATATATACATACATACATACATACATACATATATATATATATATATATATATATATATATATATATATATATATATTCATATATATATACATACATACATATATATTCATGTTTATATATATAATGCTTCATTGAATATGACTGCATATTCTGTATTGATTATTGTCTTGTTTAGGGCTTCTATCCCTCTGACTAATGCTCTTGTATCTGGGTTTAATTAGAAGGGGATTTCTCCAAATGTCATCTTTGTTCGAGGTGAACCAAAATAAATAATTAACAAATATTAATTTCAATGTGTTGCAATAAAACCCTCCAGTCATCACGGCTATTGCAACCAAAGGGTGAAACACGAAATTTGAAGAATAGATTCACGTCAGACAACGAAATCAAATAATATTTGTATTTCAGGAACCCCGGCCTATCCAGCCGAGTTCATGTTCAATATTCAACCCGTTCTCTGGATAGAACGTCGCATTTTTGACGTATATCCGGTTTACGGATATACGTCAAAAATCAATATACATTTTTTTTTTTTACCTAAAGCCAAAAAACTAATGTATAACTGTTAGTACCGGCTCGCGAAAGGTGCGAGATGTCTCGTTTTCTGTTCGTGGGTCCTCGGGTTGGTTAGGTTAGGGCACTTTAGTACGACAGGTTAGTGACGTTGGGAACGCTCAAAGGGTTGGCTGAAATAGAGACCTTTATATTAAAACATAATATATATATAAATATATATATATATATATATATATATATATATATATATATATATATATATATATATATATATATTAGTGTTTTTTGACACTAATAGTGGGTAGTGAAATATAGTAATGTCTTGTATTTACACACTTTTGATACCGTGTGACCACTTTTAATACTCAGCACCCTTTTTAATACCCATTGGCATTTTTGTTTATTCCCAGTAGTACTTTTTAATAGTCAGTACCATTTTGTTTTTGTTATACCCAGTAGCACTTTTTTATACCCAGTAGCACTTTTTTATGCCCAGTAGCACTTTTTTATGCCCAGTAGCACTTTTTTATGCCCAGTAGCACTTTTTTATGCCCAGTAGCACTTTTTTATACCCAGTAGTACTCTTTTATGCCCAGTAGTACTCTTTTATGCCCAGTAGTGCTCTTTTATACCCAGTAGTACTCTTTTATGCCCAGTAGTACTCTTTTATGCCCAGTAGTACTCTTTTATGCCCAGTAGTACTCTTTTATGCCCAGTAGTACTCTTTTATGCTCAGTAGTACTCTTTTATGCCCAGTAGTACTCTTTTATGCCCAGTAGTACACTTTTATGCCCAGTAGTACTCTTTTATGCCCAGTAGTACTCTTTTACGCCCAGTAGTACTCTTTTACGCCCAGTAGTAATCTTTTATGCCCAGTAGTAATCTTTTATGCCCAGTAGTAATCTTTTATGCCCAGTAGTAATCTTTTATGCCCAGTAGTACTCTTTTATGCCCAGTAGTACTCTTTTATACCCAGTAGTACTCTTTTATGCCCAGTAGTACTCTTTTATGCCCAGTAGTACTCTTTTATGCCCAGTAGTAATCTTTTATGCCCAGTAGTAATCTTTTATGCCCAGTAGTAATCTTTTATGCCCAGTAGTACTCTTTTATGCCCAGTAGTACTCTTTTATGCCCAGTAGTACTCTTTTATGCCCAGTAGTACTCTTTTATGCCCAGTAGTACTCTTTTATGCCCAGTAGTACTCTTTTATGCCCAGTAGTAATCTTTTATGCCCAGTAGTAATCTTTTATGCCCAGTAGTACTCTTTTATGCCCAGTAGTACTCTTTTATGCCCAGTTGTACTCTTTTATGCCCAGTAGTACTCTTTTATGCCCAGTAGTACTCTTTTATGCCCAGTAGTACTCTTTTATGCCCAGTAGTACTCTTTTATGCCCAGTAGTACTCTTTTATGCCCAGTAGTACTCTTTTATGCCCAGTAGTAATCTTTTATGCCCAGTAGTACTCTTTTATGCCCAGTAGTACTCTTTTATGCCCAGTAGTACTCTTTTATGCCCAGTAGTACTCTTTTATGCCCAGTAGTAATCTTTTATGCCCAGTAGTAATCTTTTATGCCCAGTAGTAATCTTTTATGTCCAGTAGTAATCTTTTATGCCCAGTAGTAATCTTTTATGTCCAGTAGTAATCTTTTATGCCCAGTAGTAATCTTTTATGCCCAGTAGTACTCTTTTATGCCCAGTAGTAATCTTTTATGCCCAGTAGTAATCTTTTATGCCCAGTAGTACTCTTTTACACCCGGGTGTAAACAACACTCCGGGTGTTTTTTACCCCATAACATTTTTGTATTTTTTAGCCGTTTTTTTTTTAACTTGTCTCATAAGACAATCAAGCTCCGAAATTGCCTCAAGACACAATCTAACTCCTTTAAGTTAGGACATTATGCACGGAAGTTTGCGTGTATTTCACGACGGTTCACGTGATACTTCTTGAGTGAGAGAGGATCTGCTAAGATGGCCTCTTAGGGAGGGTTGAATCCCATCTGTTCAGGACTTTTCATGGAATCCAAATCTATGAACACGTGTGTTGGCTAAGTGTATACATAGTTGGCATACATTGTATATGTATGCCAACTTAAACGGACAGTTCGGGGGTTTGGATTTAAGCCAAAGATTTAAGCCGAGGGTTTAGGATTTAAGGGTTTGGATTTTTAAGATTTGGAGTTAATTACATCAACTTCTGGAGGGTTATTAAGGCCACCAACGTTGCCTAATGACTAAACCAGCAAATACACATTAGTCCTGAACATTGTATAGGACTAAAGTAGACTCTCAGTGTATACTGACCTATCGGCGGGGATACTGACCTGTGGGTGGGTATCCCTGTGTTATCTCCAGTGTACACTACACTCCCTCTGGTGGACACATACACCCTCACCAGCCCCAATTGCCTCAACGTATAAAATACGAAGTGTTAACATGCCCAGAAACACACGAACCCGAGCAACCCACCTACCCTAACGAGTCATAGAGAACGTGAATATTTGACAGCCGCTGCTGTTCAGAGCACATTACGTTGGGGAACCGTAATGTGCAAAATGAGACGCATTGGTTGCAAGAATTTGCTAATATTACTACGCTACCGCTAACGTTCCTGATTCATTAGCCCCCTAATTATGCCTTAATTAAGTCATAATTAGTCCATAGCTAATTGCGTTCCAGATACAACAAAATATTAATATCAGACGATGTTCCAGATCATTATTTACTATTCAAAGAGGTTTTATATTTTGAGAGCACTCGAATTGATAATTCCTTTATGATAAGTTCAGCCTTGGCTAATTAAAATATTGAGAAGGGGAACAATCAGGAGAACGCATCACGACTATATATCACTGGGAAGGGGTCAGGATAAGGATTTGGGATGGGACGGGGGGAAAGGAATGGTGCCCAACCACTTGGACGGTCGGGGATTGAACTCCGACCTGCATGAAGCGAGGCCGTTGCTTTACCCTCCACCCCACCGCTAATTATGCCTTTTTAGCCAGGTTGGTGTTTTAAAATATTATTTAATGCGCTCATGAATTTGACATTAGTTAATAACTTTGGCCAGTGGAACCGCATGTAGTGCTTCATATTGATGTGTGGGCAAGGTTTACCTCAGAACATGCATGTGTGGGCAAGGTTTACCCCATAACATGCATGTGTGTGCAAGGTTTACCTCATAACATGCATGTGTGGGCAAGGTTTACCTCAGAACATGCATGTGTGTGCAAGGTTTACCTCATAACATGCATGTGTGGGCAAGGTTTACCTCAGAACATGCATGTGTGGGCAAGGTTTACCTCATAACATGCATGTGTGGGCAGGGTTTACCTCATAACATGCATGTGTGGGCAGGGTTTACCTCAGAACATGCATGTGTAGGCAAGGTTTACCACATAACATGCATGTGTGGGCAAGGTTTACCCCCATAACATACATGTGTGGACAAGGTTTACCTCATAACATGCATGTGTGGGCAAGGTTTCCCCCCAAACATACATGTGTGGACAAGGTTTACCTCATAACATACATGTGTGGGCAAGGTTTCCCCCAAACATACATGTGTGGACAAGGTTTACCCCATAACATATAAATTTGGCTAAGGTTTACAACATAACAAATGAAGAGTAATTAACTACAAATTCATGTCTGTAATCAGTTTGAATAAATTTATCGTTAATTTTTAATATAAATCTGTTTAATTATTTTAATTGCTCTGTTTTTTCCCTTTCGGGCTAAAAAAAATTTACGAATTCATAAACGTCACATTTGAAGCGGTTTTCCCTAACTAGAAGCGTATGATCCTGGACAATCAAACACACAGATTAATTCGAGAAAACGTAAAAATTACGATGTTTTAAATTCGCTAAACTACTGAAAGATGACGTTCAGAGCACAGGATCAAAATTGAAGGTTGTCAGAATTGGTGTAGTTCAGTATTCACTAAGAGCACTAAGAGATCGCGAAGGGATACGAGGTCGGCCATCATACTAATAATCTTTGGTTGAAAACAATATCTGTTGTATGGTGTTGATGTACGGTGGCTTGTATGATGTTGATGTACGGTGGCTTGTATGGTGTTGATGTGTGGTGGCTTGTATGGTGTTGATGTACGGTGGCTTGTATGATGTTGATGTACGGTGGCTTGTATGGTGTTGATGTGTGGTGGCTTGTATGGTGTTGATGTAAGGTGGCTTGTATGGTGTTGATGTACGGTGGCTTGTATGGTGTTGATGTGTGGTGGCTTGTATGGTGTTGATGTAAGGTGGTTTGTATGGTGTTGATGTGAGGTGGCTTGAATGGTGTTGATGTGTGGTGGCTTGTATGGTGTTGATGTGAGGTGGCTTGTATGGTGTTGATGTGTGGTGGCTTGTATGGTGTTGATGTGTGGTGGCTTGTATGGTGTTGATGTGAGGTGGCTTGTATGGTGTTGATGTGAGGTGGCTTGTATGATGTTGATGTGAGGTGGCTTGTATGGTGTTGATGTGAGGTGGCTTGTATGGTGTTGATGTGAGGTGGCTTGTATGGTGTTGATGTGAGGTGGCTTGTATGGTGTTGATGTGTGGTGGCTTGTATGGTGTTGATGTGTGGTGGCTTGTATGGTGTTGATGTAAGGTGGCTTGTATGGTGTTGATGTGTGGTGGCTTGTATGGTGTTGATGTGAGGTGGCTTGTATGGTGTTGATGTAAGGTGGCTTGTATGGTGTTGATGTAAGGTGGCTTGTATGGTGTTGATGTGAGGTGGCTTGTATGGTGTTGATGTGTGGTGGCTTGTATGGTGTTGATGTGTGGTGGCTTGTATGGTGTTCATGTGTGGTGGCTTGTATGGTGTTGATGTGAGGTGGCTTGTATGGTGTTGATGTGAGGTGGCTTGTATGGTGTTGATGTGTGGTGGTTTGTATGGTGTTGATGTACGGTGGCTTGTATGGTGTTGATGTGTGGTGGCTTGTATAGTGTTGATGTACGGTAGCTTGTATGGTGTTGATGTACGGTGGCTTGTATAGTGTTGATGTGTGGTGGCTTGTATGGTGTTGATGTGAGGTGGCTTGTATGGTGTTGATGTAAGGTGGCTTGTATGGTGTTGATGTAAGGTGGCTTGTATGGTGTTGATGTGTGGTGGCTTGTATGGTGTTGATGCAAGGTGGCTTGTATGGTGTTGATGTGTGGTGGCTTGTATGGTGTTGATGCAAGGTGGCTTGTATGGTGTTGATGTGAGGTGGCTTGTATGGTGTTGATGTAAGGTGGCTTGTATGGTGTTAATGTGAGGTGGCTTGTATGGTGTTGATGTGTGGTGGCTTGTATGGTGTTGATGTGAGGTGGCTTGTATGGTGTTGATGTGTGGTGGCTTGTATGGTGTTGATGTGTGGTGGCTTGTATGGTGTTGATGTGTGGTGGCTTGTATGGTGTTGATGTTGTCCGTAGGTGTGTGTTCTATGTGGTCCGTAGGTGTGTGTTTGGTGTGATGAGTGCTCTTGTGTTACATCTGTTATGTAGTTTTGAATTTTATGTGGTCTAATTTTATGTTTTATGTAGTGTGTATTTTCCTTTCTCTATTGTATTTCTGTGTATATAATGAAAGCTGTTTTTGTTTGAATATTAACAACATTTCTCTCGCTGTGTTTGTGGCGATGTTCGTGTCAGTATCTGTGTTTGGGGGGGGGGGGGGTGATTGTATCCTCTTTATCTCTCTCTCTCTCTCTCTCTCTCTCTCTCTCTCTCTCTCTCTCTCTCTCTCTCTCTCTCTCTCTCTCTCTCTCTCTCACACACACACACACAGCATCACTAATCCAAGAGTCAGCGCCTGGGATGAGATAATCACCATAGCAACGCTCCTGACAGTCAAGATATAGGGCATAACCTGCCCTCCCAGCCTCCCACCACCACAACTGTCGCCTTTAATGTCAACATTGACTGAAACACACTAATGAAATGACTAAGATCTCTTTCTAGGGATTAGCAATGCACTCTATTGATTAAGAACCGAGAAGCGAAGAGAAGAGAAGGTTCTAGAAGCGGAAACCACACCACTCTATGGGATACGACAAATTGCAGGCACTCAGGGTGCACTCTAAGGGGATACGAACAGTACTGGAACTAGGAGACACACTGTTAGGCACTGAGAACCCATAACCCATAACTCATATAAAGAAAATAACACTAACGGGATAATACATCAATGAGAAAATCCGCTGTGAGGTGAACGCGAACCAGCGACCAAGGCATTACCAACCGCACACTCTTCCACTGTACCATCACTGACTCGTCAAAAGTTTTACAACCAGATTTCTACTGAAATCACACGAAGTCTGGAGGCCCCCTTCTCCAGTGTTTCCAGGTACAGTGGTAGTGTGTGTGTGGTTGGCGAGGCCTTGGTCGCAGGTTCGAGCCCACCTCACAGCCCCCAGTGGATTATCTCGCCGGGAATATTTATTGAGTGTCAGTTTCCGGTACATTGAGTTAAAGAAATATGTGTTCTTGCTAGAAAACATTTGCGATGTCAACGGCAGTCTTGTCCTTGATTTGGCTAGACTTTGAGGTGAATTGATTGATGTTTAAGGTGACTTGGTTGATGTTTAAGGTGACTTGATTGATGTTTAAGGTGACTTGATTGATGCTTCAGGTGACTTGATTGATGTTTAAGGTGACTTGATTGATGCTTAAGGTGACTTGATTGATGTTTAAGGTGACTTGATTGATGTTTAAGGTGACTTGATTGATGTTTAAGGTGACTTGATTGATGTTTATGGTGACTTGAGTGATGTTCAAGGTGACTTGAGTGATGTTTAAGGTGACTTGAGTGATGTTTAAGGTGACTTGAGTGATGTTTAAGGTGACTTGATTGATGTTTAAGGTGACTTGATTGATGTTTAAGGTGACTTGATTGATGTTTAAGGTGACTTGATTGATGTTTATGGTGACTTGAGTGATGTTCAAGGTGACTTCATTGATGTTTAGGTTGACTTGATTGATGAGAATAAATCAAAGACTTTACAAAAAGGGAATACACACAAGGTTTAAAATATATCAACACAAAATAAGATACGAAACATTGGCTGTAAATAAGAGATTTCTTCAGGAAAGACCTGGGTAAATACTGGTTTGAAAACCTTTACTGTTGATTTACAGAAATGTGTGTTTTATTTAGTTTGTGTTGATAGAGTTAGCTCTTTATTAATACTCTCCCTTCCCTTGGTATATTGGAGTCGTCCCCCTGGTTAGTGTGAGAAAGGTCACATTAAGGATATTAGAGATTTATGACTATTTAGTGCATAGGTCTAATAGGAGTAACTGAAACATGTCAGATATGCTGTATGCAAATTATATCGTTCGTTAAGCATTATTATTCAGTGTTGTAAAGCCCAAAATATAGGCGAAATATATATAACACATATATATATTTGGGATATGCACATTCACACACATATACAGCTATATAGCACATATATATTTGGGATATGTACATACACACACATATACAGCTATATAGCACATATGTATTTGGGATATGTACATACACACACATATACTGCTATATATATGTAGCACGTTCGTTAAATAGTCAAAAACAGCTGTATTAACTACATATACAATAGAAATCACAATTTTTTTCTATAGTTTATGTATATCAGTTGTGTAATATATACGTTAAAAAAAATTAGAGTAGAGCGGTGGAATCGAACCCACAAATTTCTAACGACTTTGGGCGACCTGTGGTGTGTAACTTTTAGCACATTGTGGTCCATGGATAAGACGCTTTTCTTGGGAGACACAGAACAAAGGTTCGATCCCACCGCCATACTCTAAAACCTATATAAACCTATATAGGTTTTAAACTTATCCTATATAAACTAGTTGAAGTGTTAATGGGATGAGTGAGTGTGTGTGAGGAAGAGGGAAGCCTGTGAGTGTATGAGGAATCGTTATGAATGTGTGAGTGTATGAGGAATCGTTATGAGTGTGTGAGTAAACAGGAAGTGAGTGTGTGAGTAAACAGGGAGTGAGTGTGTGAGTAAACAAGGCGTGAGTGTGTGAGTAAACAGGGAGTGAGTGTGTGAGTAAACAGGAAGTGAGTGTGAGTAAACAGGGAGTGTGTGAGTAAACAGAAAGTGAGTGTGTGAGTAAACAGGGAGTGAGTGTGTGAGTAAGCGAGGAGTGAGTGTGTGAGTAAACAGGGAGTGAGTGTGTGAGTAAGCGAGGAGTGAGTGTGTGAGTAAACAGGGAGTGAGTGTGTGCAACTCACGACAAACTGTAAAGGTCAAAGCTGTTTGGAGAACACTGAATACCTGGTCTTGTGAAGAACACTGTACACCTGGTCGTGTGAAGAACACTGAACACCTGGTCTTGTGAAGAACACTGTACACCTGGTCTTGTGAAGAACACTGTACACCTGGTCTTGTGAAGAACACTGTACACCTGGTCTTGTGAAGAACACTGTACACCTGGTCTTGTGAAGAACACTGTACACCTGGTCTTGTGAAGAACACCGAACACCTGGTCTTGTGAAGAACACTGAATACCTGGTCTTGTGAAGAACACTGAATACCTGGTCTTGTGAAGAACACAGTACACCTGGTCTTGTGAAGAACACTGAACACCTGGTCTTGTGAAGAACACTGAACACCTGGTCTTGTGAAGAACACTGAACACCTGGTCTTGTGAAGAACACTGTACACCTGGTCTTGTGAAGAACACTGTACACCTGGTCTTGTGAAGAACACTGTACACCTGGTCTTGTGAAGAACACTGTACACCTGGTCTTGTGAAGAACACTGTACACCTGGTCTTGTGAAGAACACTGAACACCTCGTCTTGTGAAGAACACTGAATACCTGGTCTTGTGAAGAACACTGAATACCTGGTCTTGTGAAGAACACTGTACACCTGGTCTTGTGAAGAACACTGAACACCTGGTCTTGTGAAGAACACTGAACACCTGGTCTTGTGAAGAACACTGAATACCTGGTCTTGTGAAGAACACTGTACACCTGGTCTTGTGAAGAACACTGTACACCTGGTCTTGTGAAGAACACTGTACACCTGGTCTTGTGAAGAACACTGTACACCTGGTCTTGTGAAGAACACTGTACACCTGGTCTTGTGAAGAACACTGAACACCTGGTCTTGTGAAGAACACTGAATACCTGGTCTTGTGAAGAACACTGAATACCTGGTCTTGTGAAGAACACTGTACACCTGGTCTTGTGAAGAACACTGTACACCTGGTCTTGTGAAGAACACTGTACACCTGGTCTTGTGAAGAACACTGTACACCTGGTCTTGTGAAGAACACTGAACACCTGGTCTTGTGAAGAACACTGAACACCTGGTCTTGTGAAGAACACTGTACACCTGGTCTTGTGAAGAACACTGTACACCTGGTCTTGTGAAGAACACTGTACACCTGTTCTTGTGAAGAACACTGTACACCTGGTCTTGTGAATAACACTGTACACCTGGTCTTGTGAAGAACACTGTACACCTGGTCTTGTGAAGAACACTGTACACCTGGTCTTGTGAAGAACACTGTACACCTAGTCTTGTGAAGAACACTATACACCTGGTCTTGTGAAGAACACTGAACACCTGGTCTTGTGAAGAACACTGTACTTAGTGATATTATTGATGCAGTATTATTAATCAATAACCTTGTTCTCTTCAAGCTAAATTGTTCTCCTTTTACCTCTGGACTGATTAGACCTCTAATCCACAACTCTGAAAATGATGATTTTGGGTGCTGATTGTCCAATCATCATCCACGTGATTGTGACTCATCATCTGCTCTGTGTTGATCCCCTCCCCCCCCCCTTCCATTGGCGGGAGGAATTATTGGTAAATATAATGTAGGCCTATACGTTTTTAAATTAGATAATCCCCTGTCATAATATGTTTAACAATGGCATGTGTTTTAGCTGTCCTCAATAACCACTGATATGGAGCAGTGGCGAGTCTTGTTACAGGTGAATATAACAGCTCCTGGGCCCCGTCTTTAGCTCTTGGACCCCGCCTTTAGCTCTTGGGCCTCGCCTTTAGCTCTTGGGTCCCGCCTTTCTAACCATCGGGTTTCTCATATATTGGCTCACGGTCTATTTTACCTCTGTCATATATAATGCTCTGAAACACATATTTCACGTGGAAGCTGCCCGTAGTCGCTGTTTAACTCCCAGGTACCTATTTATTGTTGGGTGAATAGGTGCATCAGGTGA